>NW_024541330.1:0-198400 GCF_016758755.1 Suillus discolor
TCTATCTGAAGCCGACCATGCTATTCGAAAGGTCATCGATGCCCAACTTGACAATGCTCTGCTCTGTGTACTCGACACTACCGCTTCTGATCTGTGGCACTGATGGTTGGAACGTGAAACTAATAAACATTCGTTGTTGTAGTGCCCCCTCTTGACACTTGAGCTTGAAAGCCCAATGAAAGCCTTCCTACTCATTTTGTCTTCTGGTTGTGCTGTGATTCGATGTCAGTATTTTCATCTTCCATGTTTTATTATCGCTCCCCGACCTCATTGACAGCTCTTGGACATGTCTGAAGGAACTTGTGATAAAGGTCACTGTTACTGGTGCTGAACATGACTCTCGCGAACATCTGCCCCATCCGCAATATTTGGAAGGGACCTGGGTGTACCTCTTCAAGTATATCTACAGATTCTCAGACAACAACAAAAAGTGCCGAATCATCTGGTTGTATGGCACGGCGGGCGTCGGAAAGTCTGCTGTTGCGTTCACTGTGGCTGAAAGGATGAGAGGTCTGAAAATGACAATGGAGACGAAAAAAGAAAAGCGGTTCGCAGGAACATTCTTTTTCTCTCGCAAACACACTAAACGCTGCCCTGTTCCCCTTGAAGCCCACCAGACCCCTTGAAGCACAAAGTTCCGACAACGCTCCTGTCACAAGTACAAAACAATCTACGGTGGAACCCTCCAGATACGCTATATGCCAACATCGTACTTAGCCCACCTCGCATCGCAGTCATCGGCCCTTCCTACCCTGTCCCGCAGTTGACTCTGGACGACTTACGCACAGGAAAAGATGACAAAGAGTCCAATAACAAACCTATATTTCCCTCTGCGCCACCCCGCCCTGTTTTTTCTGCAGACAACCCCGTTCTTATTGTGCCTCAGTAATCCTCGCGTCTACCAGATTTTGCGCGTCAGATCTTGCCTGTAAGTCAATGGACGCGGCAACGAACCTCCAACATTCACGTTACGCGACGCATAAATGTTCGCTACATGGGATTTTGAGGCAAAGAGAGCGCAAGAGGCGTACCTGCGTCTGGAGTGACGCTTTCCATAGGGAATCGTAAAGGGTAGTGGTTGTAAACTGATGGGTTTCATAGAGTTCATTATTGCATTGATGACGAAAGCCCGTGCTGGGTGGGCTGGTGATATATTGAAGGTATGCATTCAACCATGTTATTGGAATCACTTGATTCCTCCTTCACAAGATTTTCGTAGCTGCTCTAGACTAATAGGTGGGGATGGCGCTCCATCCAGAATGAACTACTTTCTTATGGATTCTGTTAGGGCGTTTTCTATCTTCTTTGGCGTGCACTGTACTTTCATTAAGAATTGTGTCATGCCTCCAATGAGTATTTGAACTATGAGTTGTTTAGTGGGTATCATAGCTGTGTTCGCGCGCGCACGGTAATATGAATATCACAGTCATTGGAACTCCATGATAACATCTTATCACCAACTGGGCGAAGACACAATAGAATGGGGTCCTTGAGACAGGAATTACGCCATGATAATACACAATTCAGGATCGGCTTAGTAGGCAAAATTAAGACATACTGCGAGTCTGGGAGGATTCATTAAGAACTTGTTCTTCTCCCTGACCCATCCAGGCATCAAAGCTTCTCAGATGACCTCAGGATAACGTTGCAACATGCTCCTGAGCTCCGTTTCCGGAATCCTCTTCTCAAACTCAAATGTGCATGGCAAAACCTCTGACATCGACCCACTCATGTATCCCATGTCCTCTAATGGCTTCGGTAGGTTCAATAGTGAGCTCGTAGGCCCAAAGAACAAGGAGCGTGGCTATGAACACCGATCTGCACCAACCGAAATGAGTTTGGAAGACCGCGTGCTTGCAAGACTTCTTTACCTGTTCGTGACATGTTGACCAGGGAATACACTGAAAGAAATGTCATTCAAAGCCTTGTGGCTTGAACGCATAAGGCTCCGGGTAGACATCTGAATCCCGAGAGATAGACCCAAGGCGGGGACTATTAGATCTGTGATTTCTTGAAGCACAATGCTTACCAATGGTCGCCGAATACCGTAGTCCCAGCTGGAATACAACAGTTTTCCTGATGGGACAAATCATCATAGGTGCTATCGTTCAGGTGAGGGACCGCACTGCTTGTCATGTATTCAGCAAATCGTGTGTGGCCCGCATATGTGACTTGAGCAATGTCTATGAGGGACTACACTTGATGTTCCGTCAGCCAAAGCTAACAGCAGAAGCCAGCGTCACTCACATCGGATGCGTTGTCCTGCTCGTCGCAAGCATGTACATCAGCGGCTTGCATTACGGAAGCGTGAACACCAGAAACGGCTGGGAAGGATATGCCTATGAGATGTTAGTAGATGTGCATGAACAAGAAGTATGTTGCTGACCGAATGGCTCATCTCAATGATCAAGCATCTCATCCCACAACATTTTAAGTTGCCCGATAACCTCCTAGGGCGTGACATGGGTAGGGTTTGCCCGGGTACCCGCCCGGGCAACACCTGCGGGTGAAACCCAGTGAAAACTGACTGTGATGGGAACGTGCAACGTCAGTGACCGGTTAGTCATCGATGACCCAATCCGCAGATTCAAATTAGGATGTACGGGCTGTGATTGGGTGGGGTAAATTATTGAGTACTTACGGAAGTTAGGTGAGTTAAATAAGGAGTGGCCATAGAGTGTGTGTGCCGCAGTTCGTTTGCTGAACAACAATCCACGTTAACGTGAAACTCTCAACTTGGAATTGGAAACCGGTGATTCGCAGAACCGGGGGACTTGGATAGAAGAGACGTGCTGTGGGAAGCTCAGCTAGCATCTTCGAGGACGACTAAGGGTGGATTTGTAATCTCGAGCTTGATAAACATAATTGTATTATCCCAAAAGTTCAAGTTCAACATACTAGGCCTACTCTATAGAGCAGCCGCTATCATCTTTCACGACCAAGACACGATAGACGAGTCGATCTGGACTTAACACTACTAATCCAAGGCCATAATTCACTCGGAATGTCAAACCGCCGGATGCCAGCTGATGTCGATCAAACTCATTCTGCAATCCCTTCATCCGGTTAGAAGTCCCCATCATACCAGTTGTCCACTATTCCAACTAATTATCCTTTATTCTATTTCCTTGCCTCAATAGCGAGCGAACAACTACAAGATAACCAGCCCCGCACTCAAGCACATTCCCTTTCTTCTTCTTCTGCTTCTTTCCACCAATCCACTTCCGCACCAGCAACTGCTACAGGCGACCAGCAGTGGTTTCCACAATCTCAGCAGATGATCGTCACCAGCTCTTCCTTCTATGATCCCACTCAAGCTTCGGCATCTACACCCCAGTAGCCTACTATAAACGTCTGGGATACCCAATTCACAGCTCCAGGTGGAGAATACTTTCCCCGACAACACACAACATACCAGCAGCCGTATCGCTTTGAAGGAGCAGGGACGAACCAATATTCATTTTCTCAAGATCAAGTTCAACAGCAGCAGTATTCACAAGCACGCCCCGTCGTACCCGCTGCACGGCGCTCGACACGTGGTAGCGCCAGGTCTTCTGGGTACTATAGGCAAGGGAGTGCACAAAGCCAGGTAAGTCTTTGAATCCCCCTATTACGTGATTTTATGCGACTCTCGAGTTTGGATTTCCTTTTTCCGTTTATTTTTTCCCCTTTATTTTCACTTTCTTCATTCCATTTTTTTGTCTTTCTCCTTCCCCTCTGATGTACCCTTTCCAGCAATACTCGCAAGTCACTCCTTCCGTTCCTCTCAATCCTCCTTCAGCCCAACCTCCTCCTCAGCCGTCTCAACAGCCAACAGGCTAATCCCACGCTGCACAGTGTACAACTCAATTAATCTCAGGTCAATTCTCACCAGTCCAGGCTGAACACCAGTACCCGGCTCAGCAGCCCCAGCCCCATTTCTCTCCTCCGCCTCAGCCTACCCAGTCCCAATTCCAGATCCAACAAACCCAATTTCCGCCTACCCCACAGTTTTCCCAGAGTCAGGCTCAGCCTAGGCCGCATAGTCAGTCTCGCAACCCCATCATCCTCATGTTCCAACGCAATCGCATGCACCCCCTCACGCTCAAACGCAATCCCACGTACACCCTCATGTCCCTACACACGCCCAATCTCAACCTCAGGTCCACACCCCTCCGAATCAGTCTCAACACTATTCAGGACCGTTAGATCCATATTATCTTCAGGGCAATATGTATTATGCGACGAATACGAAGGGAGTCAGAGTGCGCCTAGTCTGGTGAGTGTTTTTCTGCTTGTTTTAGATTTGCATTTTTGGATGATGGTGGCAAATACGTACTATGCCTTGTTCTTTTTTCGGGGCTCGCCGGTTTGGACGGGATGACGTTCATATACGCGCTCGTGCATGGGTGCTCTCCCTATACTTTGTGCCTCGTTGTCGTTCCATCTTTGATATTTGGAATAGTCTTTTTCCTTGTTCTTCGGATCTTGTTCACTTCCATTTTTGCCCGGCCAAGCCGGTTCAGATATGGCTGAATGGCTTAGGCGTATACGCCGGCGTATGAGTACTACACGTTCTCTTCTATTTTTTCTGGGGTTGAACGGCACAAGTGAATGTGCATATATGCGGCCATGTCCACTTCACACTTCTTATTTTTATCTTTCATCTTGAATTGCGCTGATGATCATTCGTGGGTCAATACCTGTGCCAGAACACGTGATGCCATGGATCGCTCAATGGCTATTGATGGAACTCTGTGAACGGAGCTTTTGGCACTTTGCTCAAGAGAAGCACCAGTTATTTCTGATCAGGGATGCTCAATTCTAAAACGTCGAGTTCAGTTCATTTCATTTGATGTTATTTATGTAGTAAACAATTTCATTTCGGCTCCGTACATTAGTACTGAGCATCCCTCCTGATGGCGCGAACAATGTGCATGACCTAAATATTGATAACCCTGCTGCACTGGCCAAGACTTTGTTGGAACCGAGTAGGCTGACTAAGGTCCATCCTATATAACACACGAAACTCCGGGTATTACTCTTCTTCATTGAAATCTCCCTGGGCCTCACCTCTTTCAAAATAGAATCAAAATGCAATCTACCACGACGGTGAGTTATTCAATAAGATAATAAGACATTTCAGTACTTACTCACGTTCAGAAAATGATCAAATTGGAATTCTCCATAACCATGGAACATCTTTCCGAGCTCTTGCACCACAATGTGGTGACAACAACCAGTCAAGACTTTTTAGCGAAGCTGGAGAAGCACGTCTCCACACACAATCGCTATGAGGAAGCCCTAATCCAGCTCGAGTTTGAGAAGCTCAGACGGGAAGAATTAGAGGAGATTTTAAGAAGGCAGGCGGCTGAATATGAAGAGATAGCCAGGTCTGCCCTCGCAAATGCCCAGAAACTTCATGCTTCCCGAGTAAGTTACTTGATAGTCATTTGCATATTGATGCTAACATTTTCTGGCTAACTTTGATAGAAGTTTGTGTAGGGAAGGTTTCACGGGTCCAAGTCACTGGTCATACTTACTTACTCTCCTTTTTGATTTAATGAGCAACCTAATCGTCACATTCCTTTTGAAATAACATTAATTTGGACAGTTGTGAGCGCTCTGGAGGGAAAATTGGTACATGGCAAGGGGGACCGTTTTACCCCTTGCCATGGCGAAGCTGCCGCAGACGGAACCGGCTCTCTCCGAAGCGTCACGTGCGCGTGTTAGACCGTTTTTCTCCTGCCTGCGGTTTGTACATTTGAATTTCGAAGGTTGCAAGGTGTATTTGAATTCGGTTTGTGCATGGGGGTGCCAGGGCGTACAAAGTTGCTTTGAACCCTGAGCCGCCCTGTAATTCATTCAGTATGGCACCTTGCTCTTCAACTGGATTCGCTGTTGGCATCATCAGTATTTTGATGTTCGTGATTGCCTTGCTACTACTTTTCATTCCGGGTATGCATGAATGACTTGTCTTTAGTCGCATGCGGTTTTGATGCCTTTACAGACCAGGTAGAAGGTGCAACGAACTGTGCCATTATCCATCTTGGAAGGCAGTTCTGATGGTGCTGTTTCCCATTGCCTACATTTTCGAGTGCTCTTTTGCTGATCGGATGTCTAGGAGTAGAAAAAAAACATGTATGGCCTTCTACAGAAGCCACCAACATCGTGCTCATCACGCTATTCATGCTCGTCATGTTTGAGTGCACCATTGTCTGACAGGCACTTTTTTCTTCTTCCTATCAGCAACTCTGAAGCTAACTTTCCTTGTAGCATTTGAAAACTACGATGGCTGTCGCTCCGTATCCCATTCAATGCTACCGGCATTCACAATGGATCGCTGTCCAGTCTGATGAACTTCTCCCGGAGATATTGTTTCCGTTGGTTAGTGTCATTTGTTTGCTGGCGATATTACTTCACTGACGTATCATCACAGCACGACAGCAGTTTTAAACAGTAGTTCCTGCCGATACTCTTCTTATCCAAGGCGCATACGTCGTCAACGAAGCTATGCTGTCAGGAGAATCTATGCCGCGGCTGCTCAAGGAATCCATCCAGCTTCTCAATAGCAGGGACACACTTGATGTCAACGGTGTGCACAATAACACGGTCCTGTTCAGTGGAACAAAGGTGCTCCAAGAAAATTCAACAGGTACGTTGAACACTTGTAGTTTCCTTCTTCGTGAATGTTGTTACTCGGCTCTCAGGTCAAGGAAAAGTCACCGCAGCGACTCCGGACGATGGATGTCCAGGGCTTGTTTCGAGAACTGATTTTGGTCACTTTTTACTGGTCAGTCTTGCACGTCCTCAATGACAAGTTCCCGAATGACATGATCTAGGATAATCAAATCTAGAGGCTATCAACGCTGAGAGTGTGTGCGGGGTGCGGCTCAAGGCGT
Organism: Suillus discolor; assembly: GCF_016758755.1. NCBI lineage: Eukaryota > Fungi > Basidiomycota > Agaricomycetes > Boletales > Suillaceae > Suillus > Suillus discolor. The sequence goes on from NW_024541330.1 coordinate 6,882, forward strand.
TCTTGCAGGACCAAGTGAGCCATCATTCCAACGGGTGTAGCGTCAGCATTTTAAATTTGAACATCTCAGATTATTTGAAAGAGTTCCCATCTCCAAAACCCAACCCCTCGACAATCAGAAAGAATCACGTCTTTGGGTCATTATTCAATGTTGATTTACCTGTGTTGGTACATGGCTTCGAACTTGATCCGGAAGAGGCCGCTAATACGGCCAGCAGGAACATCTTCTGCTCAAGAGGCAAGTACTGCACTAGAAGGGGGGATCATAATTAAACATTCATCAGATACTCTCTCGGTTCTTGTACACCAAAGCACATGCGATGCAGCTTGGAGTAGTTGATCCTCTGGCTGACGGAGCTGAGAATTCAGCCAAATCCTCTTGTACGAAAAGGCTCGTGACAGAGGCGACAAGTACCTTCCGTCGTGGTTGAGCCCCTACCTAGGGTTATTTTTATCAGGGAATGCGTCTGTCAAGCTATGAAGCTTCTCAGAATCCAGACAGTGGAGGCTGGACGGGCATCGGGCATAGGTTGCTGGCTGCAGGAACTCGGTCCGTTTCTTTCAAATGACCTGGACGCATAATTGATGTATGACGGAGTAGCCTGGCGAGATTTTTGCCAATGTTCTCGCATACTACCTGCGAGTATCCATGGGTCGACCCTTTCAGGAGAAGTTTGCTGATGTCAAGTGGGAGATCGACGAGGAACATCTGAATGCTTGGCAAGGGGGAAAAACTGGCGTTCCCAACGTTGATGCCACGATAAGGCAGATAGACATCAAGGGTATGTTTTTTATCGATCTTTTGGAATATTTATTCATCAGACTGTCAGGCTAGACTCATATTCGTATGTGCATGATTGTCACCCTGTTCGTGTTGAAGGATCTTATGTTGGATTGGCGGCTGGGAGAGAGTGAGCTCATCTCTTTATTTGCATTTTATGCGCTTCTCTGACGAGCGCTCGCAGTATTTCATGGAAAAGCTCACAGATGGTGATCTTGCATGCAACAACGGCGGTTGGCAATGGAGTAGACCCGGTGTCTTACTTCAAATCGTCGATCGCGATGCGCTGATTCTGGATTTGCGACAGAACCCGGCACATGAAGCAGGTGAGTTCGTTATCATCGTAGCAACTACGCCCAGTAATGTCTGTCTTGGATTTGGTCTGGCGCACTGTAGATGAAACTAAGATCATTCCGGTGGATCCGTCTCAGCCTTTGGACCAAAGCCTTTTCGACGAGTACGATATCTGTATTACCGGTGCCGCCATGAAGCAGTTCGAATCTCGTCCTTCATGGAATGATTGGGTACAGAACACCTGGGTTTATACTCGTGTCTCGCCCACGCAGAAGGAATTCATCAATTATGACCGGCTCTGACGAGGTACGATTGTTTATGACTTGTGCTATACTGAACGAGCTAAAGTATCGACAGTGGTCCTTCTCAAGTCTGGCCCATCTACAGGCAAGATCGCTGTCATTGCTGAGATCATAAACCACAACCGGGTGTGTACAATGATATCATACGCAAGAATAATCAACTGATCTCATACCGTCCTGCCAATGTATAGGCAATCATTGACGGCCCAACCACCGGCATACCACGCCAATCCTTCCCCTACCGCCACCTCACCCTCACCCCTATTTCTTTAACAAAACTTCCTCGCGGCGCAGGATCCAGAAGCAAGCGGAAAAGGAGGGTATCGTTGCTAAGTGGGAATCCTCAACATGGGCCAAGAAGTGTGCTGCCATGGAGAAGAGACGATCGCTGAACGACTTTGAACGGTTCAGCGTGATTGTCGTAAAGAAGCAGCGGAGAGATGTCATCAGGAAGACCCTGGCCAAGGCTGCATAGGGGGTGTATGCATACAAAATATTGGACATCTTGGTAGGATGTCGTGTCGCCGCATGATCCACATTTCTCTTACATCTGTTATGCCTACCATGATATATGCATGCGCCATTCCCGCGTTATATTGCTAACCATTCGCCTCGAAGTAAGATATGTTATTCTCAACTAGTCGGCTTGTCCTGGGCTTGAGTGAAACCCCTTTTTGCTCTTTCGACCGTTGCTTCTGCCTCCCTGCTCAGTCTCACCAGTGGCCTTTCCTTTCCCGAGACGTCGACCGAAGAATTGTTTGCGTTGCCAAAACATCCCTTAGCCTCTGTTGACTCTAGAACAACTTGTGCGATTTGCACAGATTGCGGACACAGCGCTCTTCAAGTCTTAGTGACTCAGCCGGCCCTCCTCGGTGCACTTTGTCGATTTAGCCAATTGGTATGAAGTATTAGAGGTCGAGGAGGAGCCGGGCACGAGAGATGTGTCAAACTGCGCACTGCTCAAACGTAGCATTTCTCAGAAATTCGTGGAGCTGATATATTTCTACAGTAGCCAAGGTAAGCCCTCAGTCTCGAACTTGTGAGTCCGTCTTCATCATGTTAGCCCCTCTTCATCACAGTAACCATCCCAATACCTGGCAAGTCGATTTTGAAATTTGAAGTGTCCTTCACCCGCCCAAACTGTTATCATCTCTCCCGCTTCCGCTAGCGACGACATAAAACCTCCCATTTTTATACTTCCAATACTTATCACAGTTTACCCCTATATCCTCTATCAACACCCTCAAAGATGAGAAGCGAGCAATTGAAGAGAGGCGGAGAGAGGAAGAACCAGATCCTGCGATTTCTGCCGCCTTTAAGGTGATAAAATCTACTTGTGGGTTCCGAGAGTACATCAAGCTAGTCTCAGATGGCAGCGTGCATCCGGCACAAACCCTCGGTCTGTCGATCTGTCTGGTGTACAATTGACACCCACATCTGCTGCAATCCTCTGACGTGTTTATGATCAAGTGGGGTCTTCGAAAACTCACCCTTCGAGAATGTGATTTGGACGACTATGTAACTTGGTTTCCCCCTGCTTGCATCTGCTGTGCTCACCACAACACAGAAATTGAAACTTATGTTTCACGCACTGCTTGTACCTGACACCCTCGTTTTCCTGTCGTCGAACCGTCGCCTAAAAACACCCGCGTTTAAAGTGCTTGGTTCTTATGCCTCAAAAGTGCGTAATTTCTGCAGATAATAATGCATATGCTCATGTATTCCATTGCCAGGCAAAAAGTCTACAATTCCTCGACCTCTCACAAACAAATCTGGACAAGAAGACAGTCGACTATATCGTAGTCTCATTGACAACAGCACCTGAGCCTGGTTTAATCTCTCTCCGTCTAGACGACTGTTCTCTCAGGGTGCTAGCGCTGGACGTACTTGGTAAGCCATCAGCATTCACACTTTGGCCAATTTCCGCTAAGTGTGGCAGCCCGAGTTATTCGTCATTCATCTCTTCGCAACGTTTCTTTGCGCCAGAATCGCATCAATGCAACAGGAATTGTCGCACTTGCTCTCATGATCCGAGACTACCCAGACGTGGTCCCTACTACTTCCCAACTCGTCTACCTTTCCTTCGCAAGGAAGCATTATTTTTTCGCCACCTTCCTCCCCGATCCCCCCTTCTGTTCATCTACCTCCTCCATCACATGTTACCTGTACAGGGCCTGTACTGCCTCCACACCATCCATCGTCCATGCCTCCTCAAACAACTTACACACCATATGTACCTCGTGCTCGCCGAGGTGTTGCAGCAGCACAACCTCTCCCACTCTCGGCTTCTGGTCATCCCGTCCCCATCATCACATCATCTCCACAGGGTGGTGTCACCACCCGCCATCTTGCACCAAATACCGGGCCTCAATGGTCGGAAGGCGGACTCCATCCCAATGGTACGGCCCACAGGCACGATGACGGTCCAAGTGCTGCACTCCTGGACAAGGTGCGCGCTCTGGCACTGCCAAGGCTTGGAGCTCTCCACACATTAGATTTACGAGGCAACGACCTTCGCGTAAGTACTTTTCTTAAGTATGGTATCATCTGTTGATGACGTCGGCGTAGAATGGGGTTACTTATCTGGCACAAGTACTCAAACGAAACAGGACCCTTAAGGTCCTGAACTTGAGCGAGAACAAGCTGGATGTTCAGTGCTTAGTGGCAATTGCCGACTCGGAGGCGCTGGTAAGCGTTTTGAGTTTCTTTGGTCGTCAGTTCTAACAGGAGCTTTTAGAAATACAATCATTGCTTAGAGACGTTGGATCTCAGTCGGAATCTCTGCTCTGGCCCTGGTCTCGAAGGCGTATGTTGATTACTCGCTGTACATGATGCCTAGGTTGAACATTGTTTAGATCCAATCACTCCGGCGAACGGCCTTCACATTGAATAACGCTCTTAAACGCCTATTGATATCCTCCACCAATCTGACATCACCAGGCGCCATCGCACTCGCGGAATTTCTCCCTGAATCAAACTCGTTGCTCCACCTTGATCTCACGGACAATGACTTGGACATAGCTGCCATTATGGCGCTGAGCTCGGGACTCAAGGCTAATCACATGATGCAATGTCTTGACGTCAATATACCTCCAGATGACGAGGAATTTGCCAGGTGAGTGCCTAACATATATGCAGCCGGCTCTATGGGGCATAGAGCCGCCGGCCCCCCCCCTGGCCGCACCTTTTCTCGCCTCGAGCCGCTTTTTCCTCTCGCATTTCCCCTTTCCTTATCTCATTCTCGTAGCCTTCAAAATTCCCTACCCTCCTTACTACAAAAAAAAAAAAGCTTGGTCGACTCAAATCAAAAAGGTATCAATTATCAATACATTCTCACACCCACCCCACTTCAAACCCACCCCTTCCACAATCCCCAGGCATCCAGTTTTTTTTGTCACCGTACTCTACAGAACAGATCCACAGTGTACTCCCATGCTACTTTTTTTGAGACTTCACTCTGGATGGCTTAGAGGGAGGAGGAGGAGGCAATCCCCATATCTTTTGTCCATCGCACTTCCTGACCTTGAACTTTGGTCATCCTACTCTACAGACCCATAGCTCACTCCTGCTCTACATCTTTTATGTCCTGAGCCAAAAATGCTGAAGCTATAAAAAGTTCACTCTGGGTGACTTAGAATTTGCCTGCCACTTTTTTCCATTGCACCGGTGTGACGATATTTTCATGGCTGGACTTAAAACACCCTATTTTGCAGTATGTGACCTTTCCCCATCATTGCCAACACTATAGACCCATGGGAATCCGCTAAACCCGAAATTCCCGCGCTTTGGATATCTTTGCATATGCCCTCCCTATGTCGAGTCAAGTCGAGTCAAGTCGAGTCTAGCCTAACCCCACTAGTGAGTAGTCCCTTTATTCTGATGCATTGTGCAGTGTTATTACATGTATTCTGACAAGCCTCAGTACCTTATGGCTTTTTACATAGCAACCTCAGCCAATGCTATCTCACCTATTTTTGCCTATTCTACTCTGGACTTTCACGTTTCTATACTTAAGGACGTAGTAGATTAGTATTCCTTACCAATTCTTGTAGGAGGGGATCGCCCCAAATACTTGGTCCCTGTCTAGTAGCTATAGGCAAGTAATAACAATACCATTCATTATTTCTTGACTGTCATCGCACAGTACACTTCACCAACGATCACTACACTATTCTCTTGCCACCCATTCCTATACTTCCGACCTATGGACCTGATTTTCCCCTGCCTCACATATCACCTTATAGGGTCGAACACTCTTGCTTGCAAGTGTAGCAGCAACTCAACCACACTAGTATGTAACCTAATAAGGATGTCATAGGGGGGGGGGGGGGCTATGACATGCTAACTAGCATCTGTTCTCCTAATTCTCACACCCCAGCAGTACCACCGTGAATAAAGCCTTAATTCCCTTTGTGGATTTTCCCAGAACGGAAGCTTATGTGAGTAGACCGTCCTGACTATCGCACCCTCCTTCAGGAAGCTCCGTGTTATGCTATATTTGCCGCTCGCTGCATAATCATTGTTGCTCGCTGTTGTCCACAACAAGCAAAGCTAAGTCCTTCAAATTTTCACCGTTTTTCTTACTTCTTTTTTTATTCTAGGTATATTTATTAATGCGCACACACTAGTAACGATAGTTGGCACTGATATGTCCTTGTCCTTGTCTTGCATGGTAAGTCCAACCCGCACGTGACTTTGTTGATGTGACTCACACTTGTGAGAATATCCTCGGCAGACACCATTAACTCCACGCCCCTCACTGTTGCTGCCATCACTGGCAACAGCGAGCATGCCTTGCTCCTTCTCCCTACCACGTATGATGCCTGCCTCCAAAAACTCTCGTTCTGTGCATCTTGTCGTCGGTTCAACAAGATCTACTGCAAAGCTCAAGTCCAGGGTCCTGTCACAGACACAGCAGGTTGAGGATCGATGATGCAGGCAAGAACGGTACAATGACAATATCGCAGGTAAGTTCTATTATCTATGCTATGGTTTGCATTGAGAATGCTGGCTATAGGACTAAGTACCGAATCTCAAACACTGCTTGCAGACATGCAGCATGAAGCTGTAGACAGCACAAACACAGGCATCATTGATACTATGGATGCTATGAACAGTGTGAGATTCAGGTATGTCTTACATGTATCCTCAAAGAACTATTAGATGCTCATAAGTTCGTACTTATATAGTTTTGCATTTTGAGTACATCTCAGCAGGCACTCAAGCTCCAGCGCTAAGGGTCTCGCGCTCCTCCTATCTCACATTCTTGATGCAAGGATTGCAGGTTAAATGCAACATTGATTACATGTTATTGTTGACGTGTTCTTACTACTAGGAAATATAGTACCAGCATTTTTAACTTGAAGCTGCAGCCTCCATGGACCAATTAGCACGCTGTTTGGGCCCTCGCTTTTTCCCCTTATCAGAGCGCATCTTGCGCTGTTTCTTAGTAACAGATACCTCATTCCCTCCCATGCCCATAATACCTGAAATCACACCACTTTCTACTTGCTCGCAGCCTCATTTCCTTTGAATGGGTGCAGAGTCTTCTGTTGTAAGTATGGACTGCGACTCAGTGTCCACTGGCTGTGAGATAGACAAGAGTGACGGATCAATGTTTGCTAGAAAAGGTTGTTGTTAGCATCATCTGATATCACAATGTAAGGATATAACATGTACCATTAATCCTACTTTCATCTGCCAGTGCATTCCTGTCTTCATTTGCGTCATCATCTGAACTGCGCTCCAAGGCGTTATTGAATCTGGTGTTGTCCCAATCTTCCCACTCAGCAGCTGTCAACTTGCGAAATTTTGTCACGCCTGTCCTAAATGCATTGTACACAATCTTGACCTCCACCATCGAGCCTATGTCCCCAGGATTTGCGAATTTTTTCAGTGGCCAGTTGTCGAGAACCACGTCATGTTGCGCAGTAATATTCTCATCAAAGTTGACATAGTACATTCTGGAGACGGGTACCTGAGCTGCCTCACGAAGCTTTTGCAGGATAAGCGCAGACGTGTTGCTCTTGAGTTGGAGGAAACTCTGCTTGTAGTTAGAAACTACACCTATAGAAGCACAAATCACAACATGCGGCTAATAATAAATAGAAATTTGTACCAGTAACGCCAGATGTACAGTAGCCTTCAAGACGTGTTGCAAAGTTGGAGGGTGTCTCTTTGAGAGCAAGCTGGAAGAAGTCGCCAACACGATCATCTGAAAGGTTGACGTAAGGATGATTATAATGGTCGAGGTCACCCCGAACAGTGATGAGGGCAGTATGACACCCAGTCCTTGCAGAGAGAGTAGCGAGCTGTATACAATATAAGGACATGTCAAAAATCACTGCTTCTACATACTGTTTGTGTTACAGAATCCAATGTAGCACAAATATCATGGAAGGCATTGATGGGGACGTTGTGACTTGCCAAAGCCTTGTTGTTGCAATGGTCTTCTAAGTCTTCCATGAGGCCTTCAGTTGCATCAATCTTTTCTTGCTGTGACATAGCATTCCATTTCTCAGCGATATCATGCCTGACCTGCATAGCCTTCACACGTGGTTCATCAGGAGCTCGTACTGTATAAAATACATTAGAAAATTTGAGGGGTGTACTTTAATATGCAACTGACCTGCATTCATCGCCTTGACCTCGGAACGAAGAAACACATTCCAACGGGTTGCTTTTCAGCTCTTTTGCTTGGTGTGCGTTCGTTGTAAAATTGCTTCAAAATGATATTCAACTGTCCTGTGAGGAAACTGTTCGTGCAATTTGATGGCCTCCTGCATGACCATATCCTGACAATCTGCAAGGGCATCCTTATATGCACATTTATGAGCCCTGCATTTCTCAGTAAGTGCCTTCTTCTCAGCTTCTGTGCGGAGATGTGCTTTGTGTTTGATGCGGTGGTGCCACGGTGTCCTTGAACTAGACTTTGTGACCTTGATATAATGCTGGTGTCGAGTGACATCTGGCATTGTTGAAAATAACAACAGCACAAGCAGGAGGACAACATGAACGAACATGGGAATGCAAGCAAATAAAAATTGTTAGTGTACTATAGGCATTATAAATGACGTTAAAGGCACAGTAAAAGCCTGTTATCTAGATGAAGGCACTATCACAAAGATAGACGTCACGTCCTGAAATCAACTCGAAAAGATATTTGGCCTCCAACAGAGGCATTCCTCTAGTGCAGAGATAGTTAGTGAAATCTTGAGACGAATGTCCTTCCCTAAAAGCATGAATGATGCTCCATATGGCTGACGCTTGGTAGCCATATGCGAAGAGGTACTTTTCAGCATCAATACCAAGGACACCAGCGGGAGGTGAGTCTGAGTTGATATTATCAGATTCTCCGACAAAAACTATCCCTGTGATTCCAGAAAGCGACCTATTATAGTGGAAAACGATGGGCAGTGATGAACTGTCAATAGACTGGTAGGAGGTGGGCGATTTCACTTGAAGCTGCTTGAATTGAGTTGCAAGCTGCTGTAAACCTTGTGAAACGATCAGAGGGAGTAAGAAGAGTGAAAAAAGAACATACTTGCAGGTTGAGGCACCCCATGCTGCCTTTGAGAAGTGGATGATCGATGTATCGTCACAAAGGACTTGGTATCGCGAGTCAAACCAGTTGAAGTCAGCTGAGACTCGTCATTAGGAATATTGCCCTTGAATATCATGAAGTGGAGAGCTTCGATTAGCGTCTTGAATTTATGGAACTTCTGGATTTCAAGGCCGTTGACCTGTGCAAGGGCCATTGGCCTGTAACATTTAGAGCATGAGTATGGTGCAGCAGTGCACAAGTATGATAGTTTAGACATTACATACCTATCCAGAAATATACCAACTTTCCATCCGTGAACAATGCTAAAGAACTCTTCGTGATTGGGAAAAAAGCCTGTGATGTCCTCCTTGAAAATAGCCAAGGTTGCGAAGATAGTACTAGGTGAATTCCCCTCAATGAACTTGACGGTATAGTTCTGCAGTCTCATGATTCTATCCGCTTGGTCCTGTGAGAAGCATTGTATAGCTAGTGGGAAGGGATCTGTGTCGTGACCGGATGTAATGGATGGCCTTTGAAAGTTCGAACATGATGAGATTCAGAGAATGATTGTTTAAGAAACTGGAACTCACCAAGCTTCCTTTATGCCAGGGGATGGGCCACCAAGAACAGCTACAATCAGCTTTGATGAAGACATAGTTGAGTGAAAGAGAGTAGTGTAGTAAGTAGTTGCAACTGATTGGTAGCAGTTGGAGATCGACACTGAATGCACACACAACACATAACAATATCATTACTGAATTCGAAGTGCGCTACACACTGAATTATTGAATATACACTACATACATCTACAAAGCATGTTTCCTCGACCTCATGAACTCAAGTTGCGCTGTTTATCAACATCATCATGTGCTGAAGGCACATGATGCAAAAGGAGCGCAAAGCGCTCCTTTTTGCAGATGTTGAAAACAGTGCAACTTGAGTTCGTGAGGTCGAGGAAACATGCTTTGTAGATGTATGTAGTGGCTGTTTATCAACATCATCATGTGCTGAAGGCACATGATGCAAAAGGAGCGCAAAGCGCTCCTTTTTGCAGATGTTGAAAACAGTGCAACTTGAGTTCGTGAGGTCGAGGAAACATGCTTTGTAGATGTATGTAGTGTATATTCAATAATTCAGTGTGTAGCGCACTTCGAATTCAGTAATGATATTGTTATTGTGACTACCATTATGCATTGCACAAAAAAGTACAAAGATCGCTACTGTAATTCTGATATGTAATTGAGTAGACCGCCGACTTCACCAGCAATAGCATCGTCCTCCTCGAGTCCTCCGCAATCATCATTCTCATCAGCTTCAGCACTCTGATGCTCCGAAATCACCAATGCCTGCAAGTCCGCAATGGTTTGGACATTGTCTGGAGTGTTCTTCATGACACCCGGTGTCGTCAAGCCAGCGAAGCCAGGAAGTGAATATAAGTCCTGTAAACAAGCAAGTATGTGAGCATTGATGTGCTGCCGGCGTCGACAGAATTCCTTGAGTGCCTCACATAAAGGATCACTGGCATTGTTGGCCTCCAGAATGACCCGGGTGAAGTGTGCTTCCTCATCAATGATAGCAGTGTGCAGTCGACAACTTTCCACATAACAACGCTGAATTTCTTCATGGGCGCACTCAATGCGAAGGCTCTGCTTCATGACTTCACGCACTGCCGGTTCAGCCCAGCATCTGCTGCGAATGTCTTGGTGTGTCTCACACAAGAGAGCAAACTCTTCAAGAAAATTGTAGTGCGATACTTTAGACCAGTCCAGCATAGGCACTGGTGGCTCAAGGGCAAGGGCAGCTGTATTATAGGACTTGACAGCAGTCTGAATGGCCTTGCACCGAGTTTGCAAGGACTTGGCGATATGGGTGCGCATCCGATAACCTTCAGAACAATGGCAATCAGTACAAAAAGTTGTACATGAAGATAGAAATGCTTACCCATTTGAGAGATGTTGAGTTTGTGAAGTTCAAACAGCCGAAGTACTACGAGCCGCTGAAGATTGTCAAGCGTGCGATGATATTCACGCTGCAACATATATTTCAGGGTCTCTAGGTACTCATGATCAGCTGGTTCCCATCGTCGGGTTATACCCATCTTCAATTCAAGTGCGACGATGTCTTGTAGTATCATGTCATATCGTTGTGAGGCTTGTCAGTGTCGTGCCTCCAGCTTTCGAGTCTGGGAGAGGTTGACAGAATAGGAAGAGGAAGTGCTGGTGGGTATAATGAACTCGTAATTCATTGGTGTGGCATTTAGGAACATCGCAGAAGCAGTTTCTGAGGTTGCTCTGAATGTGTCATAAGATTATGAAAAGATTAACATGATGTGATACGTACCTCGCTTCCCTGAGTTTCTGAAGAAGTTCAACATATGCAACAGCGTGAACATCCCACTCGGCCTCCTGACCTGATGTTGCAAGGTACTGCGATTGTTCCGTAGACCACGTCTTGAGATCATCATCTGAAATGCTGAGTGAAATTTTGGCTTCCCGGATAGCAGATCCCTGTTCTTTGATAATCTGACACGCTTGAACATAGTTTTGATACAACATGTTACCGAGGTTGAGGTACTTGTCTTCGTCCCACTGTTTGAAGAAGGAATCAATAGACACACAACGGTTGTATGCTGAGGCGTAACAAGTGACAGCAGCGAGTTGATTGGACGAGCTAAAAATACACTCCATCATAGCAAGATCTTCAATTCCCATGCCCTTGATGACGTTTGGGTGGTTCTTGTCTTGGCAGAGATAACTGTGGGTATACCCATGGAATGCATCAACACACATACAATATTCTGCATCATTGAACCTCTGCGCTAGTGAGCTAGAGGCAATAGTAATAGCAAGCTTGCAGCCAACATCATATCCAATCAGAAGACGTGATCCGAGAGTCTCAAGAGCTTTGCTAACAATGGTGAGGGGGTACTTGAAACTGAATATATAGACCATCAGTATTTATGTTGAAAACAGGTAGATTAATCAACATACAGCTCCCCACTACGAACCATATCACCAATCCAAAGTATGAGACCATGACGACAAGTGCTTGCAAAGATTCCCGTCTCTTCAAATATTCCCCACGATTTCTTCTTCACATCTGCAGCTGCAGCTTTCCAGTTATCTGTGCATGCGGACGTAGCTAGTGACGTGTTCAAAGGTCCAGGGTCCTCCCCAGTGTGTGTTTGAGAAGTGGGGTCGATGTTCGCATCATTTGATGGTAGCATATTCGATTGTGATGCAAATGTGTCGATGTAGTCAGGCTCGAGGTAGTAGTCGCTCTTGAATAAACGTGTATCACCGATTTGGTGACCTCCCAGTGGTGCCATACGTGACAGCGAGTTGTTCCCATCAAATACTATCATTCATCAGAAGACAAGTTCCGGCTCATCCTTCAGCTAAAAATTTACGTTAGAATATTCATAACAGTGCCTTGCATTACGTACCTCGTATGTGCATGGCGGACATGCATTGAGCACTTGCCAGTTTTCGGAATCACGTCCAAGGGTCTTCGAAACCTGAGCATCGATGTTGCGGTGAATTGCAAGATAGACGTCGAAAGCACTGGCAAGCGCAGTACAATATCTCCGGTGATAAGGCCACTAAGTTCCATGTCAAGTACAATGCTAATGAGAAAGTCAAAAGTACATACATGATAGAGGTCGCAAAGGACCTTAGTGAATGCCTCGACACTGAGTGAAGGTTTGCGCAGACACAGCCGTCTGTAAAGCTCAAGTGTTGACAAGGAGATGGCGATAGTTGGAGAATGAGGAGTAGCACCCAGATAACCATTTAAGATCAGGGCTTCTGCAGGGGTTTCAATGGTGGGTGCACTGCGAATATAAGCGCTAGTAACAAGTGTGCATATGTCAATAACGTCGATCGAGAAATCATAAGGGCCAGGTTCACTTGGAGGGGGAGGCGATGAATACTTCCATGTGAGGTACCCAGAAGTGAGTGCATTGATCAGTGGTGCCCAATTTGTGTGAAGGCTGACCAGGCGTTGCCGCCATCCATGGCTATCTTTGTATATGCGCCACCTGCAGTAGCTCTAAATGAGTGTCACAAAAATGAAAGAAAAAACATATAGTACTTACTGGCTACCGACAATGTCTTGCACAGCGAGCATAAAGGTCTCATTGTCTCTGAGGTCATCTGGGACTGTTTCCCATTGAAAGTCACTGTTCATAGCATCCATAGTATCAATGATGCCTGTGTTTGTGCTGTCTACAGCTTCATGCTGCATGTCTGCAAGCAGTGTTTGAGATTCGGTACTTAGTCCTATAGCCAGCATTCTCAATACAAACCATAGCATAGATAATAGAACTTACCTGCGATATTGTCATTGTACCGTTCTTGCCTGCATCATCGATCCTCAACCTGCTGTGTCTGTGACAGGACCCTGGACTTGAGCTTTGCAGTAGATCTTGTTGAACCGACGACAAGATGCACAGAACGAGAGTTTTTGGAGGCAGGCATCATACGTGGTAGGGAGAAGGAGCAAGGCATGCTCGCTGTTGCCAGTGATGGCAGCAACAGTGAGGGGCGTGGAGTTAATGGTGTCTGCCGAGGATATTCTCACAAGTGTGAGTCACATCAACAAAGTCACGTGCGGGTTGGACTTACCATGCAAGACAAGGACAAGGACATATCAGTGCCAACTATCGTTACTAGTGTGTGCGCATTAATAAATATACCTAGAATAAAAAAAGAAGTAAGAAAAACGGTGAAAATTTGAAGGACTTAGCTTTGCTTGTTGTGGACAACAGCGAGCAACAATGATTATGCAGCGAGCGGCAAATATAGCATAACACGGAGCTTCCTGAAGGAGGGTGCGATAGTCAGGACGGTCTACTCACATAAGCTTCCGTTCTGGGAAAATCCACAAAGGGAATTAAGGCTTTATTCACGGTGGTACTGCTGGGGTGTGAGAATTAGGAGAACAGATGCTAGTTAGCATGTCATAGCCCCCCCCCCCCCCTATGACATCCTTATTAGGTTACATACTAGTGTGGTTGAGGTGTGTAGCAGCTAGGCAGAGCACTAGACTCATATACTGGCTTAGGTTGTAGTTCACTACAGCTCAGGTCAGATTGACTCATATCACTGGCTGACCTTTGAGTATTGCTACATTACTTTATGCACCTACAACTTGCTCCTGCACCACTTTATTCATCTCCTGGGCCAAAACTGCACCACTTGTGTCCAAAAAATCTCATCCCAGGTCCTGCATGCTTAGACCAGTCCATCTGTACCTGAGATATCTATCATGATAAGCCCATCTAGAACACCTCCACAAAGCAAGTGAGGCACAAGAACATTTGCAAGTTAGATAGATATAGATACAATCATCTCCATTGAGGGGCTTTATCAGTGAAGCCCTTCACAAATCATATATAATGTATCATTGTAGGTAAGTATATATGGGGATGAGCATGAAGAAAGGAATGTGGGAAATTTAGAAGGAAGAGTGGTGGTGATGGAAGATGGAGGGTGCAGGGACAGGGTGGAAGAAGAGTAAGTGTAGTACATATTCACCTGAGAGACATCCCCAGACTGGCTCAGAGTAATCATCTACTACTAGTAGACTACTGCTATTATGAAACTCATAAACCATGAAGCAGAGTTAGCATGTTACAAACTGGGATAGCTCTAACAAGCAAGCTCAAAAGAGAGTGTTGGGCTTGAGAGTTCTAGACCGATGCACAAGAGCAAAGGTTTGACATACAAGGCTTAGCTAAGTCAAGTATGAGATTAAGAATAGAGACTAAGGCCACCACATCAACTTGCCCACAATCAAGAGTAGGCACACACCCTCCAATGCAGTCACTGTATTGTGTAATGCATCCTGGACAAGTCACAATAAGATGGGGGATGGTATTGGCATAGGAATGAGTAAGTGAGCGATTTTGCTATTTTTGTAGGACAGCGCTGATCATATAAATTGGATGCGCTGCACTACATTGCACCTATTCTTCATAGACCTCATCCTAATATCATGGGTATCTGTCAAAGTCAACCCTGTGCAAAGGCAATCTCCTCCTATCCAACATGTTCTTACTCTGACACACATCAGCAAAACCCTAAATTTATCACAGCTGCCTCAGCCACTTACAGCATCTTACAGCAGTGCAGGCACCCGTAGCGATGTGTAGTGATATATTTATAGCAACTTATAGCATCTTGTAGTGTAATACAGACAGTACAGTGTTACATGATCGAGGTAGTACTACATAGCATACTACAGCGAGCCGGTCTTCCATCATGTTGTCGAACAATTCTGTCAAAGTAAAGGCTTTCTGGTCAGACGAGAGAAATACGATCATAAATAGTCTGCGAGGCTTGGAGTCTCGGACAACACAGTGGCGATGGCCGTGGGAATCGGGGCCTTGGGATTTTGCTGTATCATACCATATCCATGCCGCACCCTACACAACAAGTGTCTTATATGCGTATATAATATGTCTATGTCATCCACAAAGGTCTTCAATATGATTTATGATTAAGAAATACCATAGTATATGTTTTTGTGTAAGAATTATTGTGGTATCATAGTGAATATAGTACTTTATGGGTGTGGTAGTGACGTGGCAGGGTGTGGCAATTCTGAGATTTGTGGCTGTGGGGTGTGGCAATTCTGAGATTTTGTGGCTGTGGGGTGCAGCAATTCTGAGATTTGTGGCTGTGCACTACCACACCGCACCACATCCTTCTTACCAAGTATACCTGCAGCATTGTCCATGGTGTGCATTGTTCTCAGCAATTCATGCACCCCTGCAGTCTTGCCTGGCACTTGGTCTTCACTGCCAAATGGAATCAACTACACGCCAGTCAACCACAACACTGCGAGCTGCCTGAAATTCAAAGACATGGCTACCAACTTGAAGAACAGCTGCACAACATGTTCATCCTCGCGCATGTCAAGTACTTCTATGTACCTTCCTTGGCCGTGGCCATGGTTTGGGCTTTCTGGTACCTTTCTCTTTCTTAATGACTTCAGGCTCACTTCCTTCACTAAAGTTTGGCCCACACTGTTGGTCGGTGCTGTTTTAATGCAACCTTCCACTGTGAATATGAAAATTACGCACATCCAGTTCTTCTTCAAATTCTGGTGCATACAGATCTCAACCACCATGATTCCAGTGCTCAGGGAGACCCTCATATGGGTTCCATTGGTCTTGGTGCGTGCCAGCGTCTTTTCCCCATTGTTCATTCTCTGCAGCACCTGCGGCCAATGAGAGTTCAAACATTCGCTGTTCAAGTACACCAAGGAGTTTGAATGTCATTGTCTCGTATGATATTACTAGGACTCACTGCTGCTGCGCCCACTACCGCATCTGTGCCGCAACACACCCAACACGTCCTCTAAATTCGGCCTCCCAAAGTCATGTCCAAGAGGTGCATAGTCGATGAGTTCGACAAGTATTACTGCTTAGTCAATTATCTTGTGTATGATTAGAGTAGTTGTTGGAAATGAGCATTAAATGTATGTTTCGGTGTGGTGCAGCAGTGATGCAGGTAGTGGTGCGGCAAGTTGCGGCAGCGAACACGGCAAAATACCTGAGCCCGTGGGAATCGCATGCAATCACATCAGCCAACATATTTCAAAGTGTTATGGGCTCGAGACCCGCTCAACATACAGCAGGTGAAGTACATCCCATGTAAGCTTCAACCCATTTTTCATTTGCTGCAGGGGCTGACTCATTGGCACACTTCTCCTAAAGTTGTTAAGCCTTCATATATGCTCAGTGTCTGCCACCCCGACGGTCTGACACTCATAATCACTCCTAATGCTGACACAACGTCGTATCAAGAACCACCTCAAGTTGGCCCAGAATGCACAGGCCAATCAGACACCCGTGGAACCCAATACAATGTTGGCGATGACTGACACTGCCACAACATCTGAACCAGGCACAGTCCCACCTCGCAAATGTATGTTATAACGTTTGAATAGTCTACAGACACACTGATAAGATTTCTGCAGCCAAGAATGTTAGGAAACGAAATGCCACGTCGAGGGCTGACTTCACATCGACGGTCAATCTCGCATCGATGGCCAATCCCTCTCAGGTGACTATGGACAGCCAGCTTAAGGAGATGCTGGCCTTGATGCAGAAGGAGATTGCGGAGATTCGAGGAAAGAATGAGAGGATTCTTGGCGAGAATGAGAGCATGCGTGGTGAGATCAAGAGCATTCGCAGCGAGAACAAGAGGATTCTCACTAAGGAGGAGAGCATGTGCGGTGAGATTGAGAGGATCACCAATGAGAACAAGAGCTTGCGCAAGGACAACGAGTGCATCGATGATGATCTTGCCATCATTCGCAAGGACCTTGATGCAGCGAGAGTCCAACACACTCAGGACATTGAAGCACTCAGAGAAGTAAGTCATCCTTTTTTCCGATCACCAACCCTGACAATGATCTCCCAAGGTCACCATGTCACTAGTTCCCTTGCATCTTCGTGACCTACTTGACCGTGCACGCAGAAAGGGTCTGGAACACCTCGGTTACGAGACCTGGGAAGGACTTCGCGATTCCCGCAGCGTCTATCAACTTTCAAATACCATCTTCGATGCTCTCAAATGGCAGGGTGTATGATACACCCCATCCCACCAGTCCATCCTTTTCTTGTGTTCATATAACAACATCGGGCATGCGGGAAATACAGTTGCTCACAGCGCAAAGGAGAACGATGTCAGGCATGCAGTCTTGACCCAGCAACTGGAATCCCGTGATCATGAATGCTTGGAGAATTTGTTTACATATGTGTACGACGGGAAGGAACTCTAGCATGGCATTTACTATACCACCCATGTTTGTACTCGTTCTCCATCTCTTGCTGCTGTCTGTTTCTTGTAGTGTTGCATCTGCCTCTTACTGCCGCCCATTTTGCTACACTTGTATAACCAAATTGAATTGAATTCAAGCTGTTTCAAACACAAATTGTGCACACAAAGAGGGCAGAGTTAAAGTAAAATTAATTGATTCAAAGGTAGTGCATGACAGGCTGCGCCAATGAGAACGAACTCCACACGAATACTATCAGTCTTGCCTTGTTGTTCAAGTGATTATGTATAGCATCAAGCTGAAGACAAAAACAAGATACCATCAGTTGCGTCTCACCTCGAATTGCAATGAAGCATTCACAAATTTGCTTGCTGTTCCAAGTTTCTCGCCTTACACATAGCCTGTAGCGCAAGACAAGACTTGGCTACGGTTGCCACTGCCAGCATCGATGTACAGAACAACGTCTTCTCTGTGCTCCCCCCAGCTCTCCTCACAGTAGTCCAAGCAAACCGCTTCGAAGCCGACCACAATTTTTATTATCTCAGTCTCATCTTCGCTCTCGCAAAGCGTCCCAATTGGCTACCTCGCTTACTTGAAGATAATCATATCGCTCGGTGCATCAGGACCAGCCTCCTTGCCTCTTTTACCTCTTCGATTTTTTCATCCATAGCAGGCTGATGCTGAGCTTGATGCAATCATGAATAAGCAATGGTGGGACCTGATGAGGATGGCATGGCATGTTGCTGGTTGCCCCTATGATCAGTACCGCAACCGTTACGCTTCTGATGTTCTGGACTATGGTACAGATATTCTTGAAGATCTTGCCAAGGGCACGACCATGTACATGCGCGTGCTGCCAGATGTCTCGAGGAGTGAGCTCAAATTCCTCCGCAAGGGGTTGAGCAACACTATCAATAGGTTGGAATTGCAACAGGCGGACGAGAATATTCAATCTGCAGTGAGAGCTCTGAAGGATATGTTGTTGTTGAGGGCAACGTAGGAGGTGATACATTGAACTCGAGTGAGATGCAAGTTCACGAGATCGTGTTACACTGTATACCTTGGAAATTATCATACAAAGACTTGTCGTGGTTTGTTATTGTAAACTGCATGGAATATGGTAATCATATGGGTCCTGTCGCTCAAAGCAGTCAGAGCTAGAACACTCTCCGCAATAGCCTCCTCTGTTGAAGTGTGCACTACAATATCTCCGTCAGTCCTAATATGGCTATGATGAAAGAGAAACCGAAGAGTTTAACGATCCTGTCCAACTGCTGTCCAATATTTTGATGCATCAGTGGAATTCTGAAGCATCACCTCCGCTTCAGTCATCATCGCAGTTTGGACAGCATGATCATCTCCTTGAGTTGATGTGGCCTTCTCATCCTTCCACCCCTTCCAATCAGTGTGGCCACATATCATAGCCAGCTGATTGCGACCCATGTCAAGGAGTACCCGATGACAGATTCTATCGATTGCAACTTTATCCTGTAAGGCTCAAACATGGGTGTGAAAAACCAAAAACCAAAAAATATAGGACGAACACCCAAAACAGCTCTGTTAGTTTCATCCAATTGACCTCTCAGCTCTTTGATGTCGTACTTCAGCTGAGCATTGTCCTGCTTCAGCTTAGCATTGTCTTGCTTCAGCTGAGCATTGTTGTCCTGCAGGCCAGAAATCACCCGCCTCTGCTCTTCCATGTCATGCTTCAGCTGAGCATTGTCATCCTGCAGGCCAGAAATCACCCGCCTCTGCTCTTCCATGTCGTGCTTCAGCTGAGCATTGTCGTCCTGCAGGCCAGAAATCACCCACGTTAACTCAGTATTCACTTGCTTCAGCTCAGCCATGTCATGCCCATATCTTTCCTCCATTGCCTGGAATTTACGGAGAAGTATGTCATTAATGTTGTCAGCTGAAAATACAACTATTGGTCTGATCATTATAAACCAAAGGGCACAAAAAACATACCCGGTTTGACATAATGCTCAGTGCTCTCCTCTCTAGCCAATGGTGCAACATTTTGTTGAGCCTTGACATCGCGCACTTCATGAATCACAGATCGAAGAGCATCAACAAAGGGTGAGGGTGTCAAGTGCTGTCCTTCAAGGGGTTGCGGGTACACAACCATTGTAATATCACCCTTCAGAGTGCATATGATGGTATTATCATCCCTTGGAACTGACCAAGTGTTAGAATATGTATCCACCGTGAATACGTGGGTAATAAGTGTATTGGTGACATACCTGGGTAAAAATCGGTGCAATCGGGGTCTAGGGTGACAAGTGGCACACCGGGAAGTATCTTCAAGTGTTCCTTGATCGCCTCCATCCCCGCCTGCTTAGCTTTTGAAATAGTAAAATTGGCTGATAAGCTGATAGATTTCTGTAACTTCGCCTCTGCATAAAGGACAACCACTAGCTTGCAATCGGATGCCATCGTCTAGGTAGTAAAGATCACAGTGATGGCCGGAATTTGCCGAGAAGCTGATACGTCTTTTTAAATTCGCAATGGCCCTCCGGACATAACCTGTACCCGGCTGCAGCGCACAGCGCTTCCGTCTCATTTTTTCATGCACTTCCTACCACAATTTGTACAACCAAATCTATCTCATCTTGTAGCCCTCGAAATTCTGCACTCCCCGGACGAAAGCCCGCATCAAAATAATCGAGTTTGTGTTGTGTAGCACCTTGTGCCAAAAGTTCCCCTTTCCCACACCTTCTCGACTTCTTTCTGGCCTGCCCTCCAGTCACCACGACCTCTGGGCACCTCGACACCCTCTGTACTTGTCAAGTCGCACATAACAATGACCCTGCTTTAAAATCATGCTACCCGCATGTCTCCTTTCCAAGTTATGGCCCGAACTTTGTTTTTGGTTGCCTTACTAGGAGGAGGAGGCACAGGTAAGCTCATAACTTTTTTTCAACACACTCCCTGACCTCAACTATCTATCATCCTAATCTACAGTACCCTGCGATGTCCCTGCGCCAAAAGCTCGCCGCCCGTGGCTTTTGTTATCAACTTATGGCCCGGCCTTTGTTCTTGTTGGCAAACCAGGAGGAGGATGGCAGGTGAGCTCGTATATTTTTTCACATTTGTTTCTCGTACTAATATGTTCAGATATCACACTAGGTACTCTAATACACTCCCCACACCACTCATCTCTCCAACCGCACGTCTCATCCGTCTGTTATGGCCTGATCTTCATCCTGGGTCAGCTACAGGGAGGTGACTTAGGTGACTTCATATATTTTTCCATGGCATCCAGCTGCTGCAAACTGATCCTTTCTATACCTAGGGACTACCGACACGAAGAATTTCGGTCCCCTTCGATGGTCTACAGCCCCACGTCACTTGCTTTGCCCCCTCCGCCTCTTGACTCTCGCACACTCATGTGGACTCGCTCCCAATTGTTTTCAGACCTCGTTCACGCCAATATATCAACCTCTCGCATTTGCAACTGCTTCTGCATGGGTCCGAATGTGTTTTGCCAAGTAGGATCTTTTCTTGTCATTTCGTCCAATACAATCAAGTACATCTCTACTTCACATACATAATGTTCTTAACACCATATTCATTGCCTCATAGACTCTGAGACATCGACTAATTCTGGCTTTGCTTCCTCCGTCAATCACAAGGGTACCTCACGTCACTCAATAGTGTCGTTCTCAAGACTGAAGCCGAAATTGGCGATATCAAGCGCGCCTGCAATCTTTTTGACTCACTTGTCCAGTCACATCTTCAACACGCCCCTGGTTAGATTGCAGCTGCTTGTCTGAAAGAACGCGCTGGCCACATGCTGCAAGGAAACTCATACAAGTGGGCTGCAAGCAGTGTCCAGGATGTATGGCTGCAGGCTGCAAGATTATATGTTGACATGCCCTTCATGATACCCTCTGCATTGTTGCTGATGTTCTTTCCAGCATCCCCAACTTCGTTTGGCTATGAAACAGCTCAAAACACCTGAGCATGCCAGAGCCGTCCTTCACAAGGCCCCAATGGCGCTTAGTGATGCAATTTCAAACCTCGATGAGATATCTGCTCGAGTATGATCCAAGGTAACGACTTATTTTCACTTTCTGCTCAGCTGTATGTTCAACACTGAAACAAAGAATTAGACATGGTAGATCTAGCTCGGTGTGCAAGAACTTACTCAGTAGGTCTGTGTGGGTTTCCTTTGTGTGGTTTGCACTTATTTTTTCCGTGCTAGGACCTCGCCAAGTGCTGCTCAGCACGTTTGGATTCTTTCCATAAGTGGGTTGGTGTAGCGACATTGCGAGGCCTTAGAATAACATCAGTGCCCGAGGAACTGCAGGCTGAACAATTTAGCTGTGAGTTTTATCTGTCATCTGAAAAACCAGTCGCATGTTGACGATTCTCCAGCTCTTGTGCTACGTGTTCTCTATCGTCTGCGATCGCTGTCAGAACAAATTCTATTTGATGCTGCAACCTTTTCCTATGCATTTCCACTCCTTGGACAGGTGTTGCTGAGGGGTGGGGTAGACGCTGGGCAAGATGATGGTGATGAAGCACTCGAGCAAGTAACTCTCGTGCTCGATGTAAAGAGTTGATTCTATGTGGGCACTACAAAAGTGTTACCTTAAGACTCAGAGTGTGAGTGAGATGTTTGTCCCAAAGAGACTGCCTATAGAAATGCTCCTTGATATAAAGCAAGGGATATCTTGTTAAGATCAAAGGTGAGAGAAGGAAAAGCTACCAAGAGTGCACTTGGTGTTCCGAGGATGTGTCCGAAGTACCGAAGTACTCGTCCGAAGTGGTCCGAAGGTGGTCCGACATCTAGAAACGAAGGTCCGAGGTTGCGCGAAGCATCCGAAGAGCTTCCGATGAACAGTGATGGTCCCGAGGTAGAAGTACAGCGTGTATGTCGAAGTGTAAGACTTGCAAAGTAAAACTAAGCAAAGTCTGTCGGGAAAACTAAGAGATAGATGCGAAATGGCAGCGGTCAGGCCAAACAATCGTTCCGAATGGACAAGAAAGATCGATTGCACAAAGTATGACTATCCGAAAGTGACTCTACTGACTATGACTCGTAGCAGGGAAAGTGAAGTGAAGTGCGAGTAGCTAGCGAGGCAGATTATATCCTACAGCGTGAAGGTCCGGAAACTGCATAGGCGAAACCAGTAGCAAGATAAGACATCCGAAATGTAATAAGACTCAAGGCTGAGCCGCTACAGAGATATACATGTAATAAGGCGCAAGGTGTGTTTGTTGTGTGTATAACCGACAGGCTGACAATGTATGTGCCCCTAGACATAATCAATAACAGATAACCAAGTGGAAAACGCACCAGCGAAGTCAAACGGACATGGACAGGACATGGTACGGAGGATCAGGAACTGTATACAGGCCTCGGAAATGGACGGACGACCTTTGGACGACTCGGACGAACGCACAAAACTCTCAGAAGGTAAATGGAGTGTCGAGGAATGTGTATGTGGAATACCTATGTGTTTGGCAGGATACGAGCCCAATGCCAATCCGAGTGCTACATTGATATCATCAGATTTCACTGCAGCGAATGTTCATCTTCAGTGTAAGAGTTAATGCATTTCTAATATTCTTGCAGTTTCAAATGCAGCATTTCCCAGAAAAGCAACTATGGAGTACGTCCTCCAAGTCATAAGGCATCAGCCATGACTTAGCAAGGAAGCGTCATCTGTTCTCATTGACCTTGGAGAGGCTGTGCAGCCAAACGCGACCCGCAATGAGGTTGGTGTGCTCATTGATGGCACACTATTGCAAGAGGTCTATGTCAGGAACACTTGTCTGCAAGCCATCCAGGTCAGTATCATTCGCTTACCATATGGTTATTGTATCTTCCAGGACTTCATGATCATGTATCTCTAAATCTACCACACATACATAATATGTGTCCCCCTTTCCTTGGTTTTGCGGCAGATAGTAGGCATACCATGTTATGTAGTATGTTCTTTCTGAGTGAAAAGTAAGTAATATTCAGAAAATTCCTAAATGCATAGGGTAGTCTGTACTTATGTACCATGGTACACGGGCATAGATGTTAATGAGAAGAATGAGTGGTCATCTGTGTAGTACAAATTAATCCAAGGAATAGATGAAGCTCATAAGCATAACTCTATAACCCGACATTTAGAAACTCCAATGGCACTCACGTCGTTCAAGCGAGCAGGCACTGCACTCGCTTCTGGCTTTGATCCAGCATAGCCAGAAATACTTTCAGCATCTCGCAACTCGCATGCAAAAGCTCTTGTTCCGCCTCCGCCTGCTCTCTGACAGAGCCTCATTCTACTTTAACCTCACGAGCGAGAGAACATACTTCCCCTATTTTTGCTGCTTCTGATTGAGCAGCTCTGCCCACGACACAGCAGCCTCTTCCTGACCATGTGCAAAAGCAGTGTTGGATGCCTGCTTGCTAGAAGCTTCTGCGCAGCGCAGCTGGTCCTGCAAGGATGCAGTGAAGGCAGAGTGCTCCTCATCCAGCCTTTCCCTCGCCTCAACGCTAATGTGAAGTTGTTGCTCCAGGAAGGAGACTTGCTTTGTGAGTTCTTCAGTCTCCTGAACATGAGAGTGTTTCGGAGCGTGCAGCTGCTCCTCCAACTCCTGCGAGCGAACGAAGCATTCCTTTACCGTGTTCTCGGTAGATGCCACTTGTAAGCAAAGTATATTGACCCATAACTACCAGGCGATGGTAGAGCAGTGAGGCAGGGACTTTCAGGAACTTCAAGTGCAAGAACACTGACGTTCAGTGAAGGGTCAACTGGCATGAAGGTTGCCTGAATCTCTGAAAACATTTTTTCTACCTCTTCCTGTATAATCATCTGTGATCCATCATTTGCCAATTGTTCCCAAGACATTATCGAGCTGCAATTTGCACTATGGGCTTTGGGAGGGCGGAGGCCAGGTGTGCTCTGTGAGGTCAGAGGTACAGGTGACAGGTAGGAAAGATTTGCTCGTGTAGGAAGGAATTGAGAGGGACGCAAGGGCATTTCAGGTTCTGACTCATTGTGCTGCAGTTGAACAGCCCAAATCCTGGGTATCGCAGGTGTGGGTGCTTCAAGAGGAGCAACAGGGGAGAGGAGAAGTCCCACACCATCAGCTTCTATGGAATCTTCACTGTCTTCTTCCGCAAGATGTGAGAGTGGTGTGGGCATTGTACTTCTGCCAAGGACCATAGTGGAGTTTTGACGAGTATGATGAGCAAGGGGCGACTCAGGTGCAGGACGACCAGTAGAACGCAGAGGGCTTGACATTTGATTGTTTTTTGAGTGTCCGAACCCAAAGCCACTCTTAGAGGGTGTCTGAGGTAAACTCTGCGAGCAGACAGAGCTATGAGAGGATGAAGACGACAGAGGACGTGCAATGTTTGACTTAGATGCAGAAGAAATAGTTTTTATCTTAATGATTTCACCAGGTCGTGCGGACTCTACCTTGGCAGGCGAAGTCTTCTTTGGCATCAATAACTTGCAGATCTTAGAAGGCGTCGAAAGAGGGGTAAGGTTAGGCAAGTAAACCTTTACTGTAAGTGCTTTGTGAGGGAGAGGACTGATCAAACTCTTAGGCCTCTTCTCTTCCATGCTGCCTTTGTAACGGAGGCTATGAACCTTGTCCTCTTCCTCTGATGAGCTTGGCTGCCTGCGAGTGCTGGAACGAGGAGGAGAAACAGGTTTCTTGGGTAGAACAGACTCTATAAGGGTGGACCTGGGCCGATATTTCGGCAATGCAGATGATGTGGGTGCAGGAGCAGTCCTTGGACGCAGTGAAGACGAACACTTCATGGAAGGACTAACGCCAACGGCGTCTAGCCCCGTTATCCCCATGTCGTCACAAGCAGGAGAAGATCTGAGGAGACCATACTGTCTCCTGGTACCGCGTGTGATGGTTTTGGATGGAGAAGCGTCTTCCTTGGTGTGCCCAGTAAACTTTGACTTCCAGGTTCACAACGACTCGGAGGGATGCACACAAGCAATTTTCAAGAATGAACTCGAGAATCTTTCCCAGTTCCTCTCCATGGTAACCCTGATGAGAAATTTCTTTCGCTCCTTTCTCCACTATGGTAGCCGTCGGAGATTTCAGGTAGTAGTCCACTGCAGACTCGACGAGCTCTGAGCCATTTGACTTGTACAGGAGAAACGCAAAGTACTCGAGGATGAATCTTACAGGGGCGCACCCGCCATACCAACAAATGATAGGGGATGACATTGAACGTTGAACATTCAAAAGCATTTTGAGTGGAAGGCATTATGTAATGTGCTGTGAGAACTAAGTTAAATACTCAGAGTGCTACTTACCTTATGGTGGAAGATATTCCGGACACAGGAATGTCCAACCATAATGCAATGACTATACAATGATTTACTTGAAAAACTCGGACTTTGGCATTATTCTATAATGGTGCCTGTATGTAATACTTGGTTGATATGCTATATGATGGCAGTGTAAACTTTATGTGATCGAGTATGTTGCAAGTATCAATAACTCTAAGTGCTTCTAGCAAGGTTAGTTCAGTCAGCTGGAAACTGCAGCGTCCAAGATAAGTCACCCTCCATCACCCTCAAACGAACGAAAGGTGCAGGCACCTGCATCTCAACATCCTGATCTGGATCCAGACTCTGCATTTTGACGTCTCCCCCATTGGTAGGCACCATTTCACTATGGTCAGATTCCATTGCAGAAGGCCACCTCGCACTCCCCATCATCCCTTCTACCGCACCCCGATACATGGCATTATACACCTCCTGCTTTGCCACTTGATGTGGCTTATTTGTGTGCTTAAATATCTCTGTGCTGGTCTGTGCTGGTCTGTCAGCACTGAACTACATAAAAGAAAGGAAACATACCAAGAAATCTTTCACCGACCCAGAGGCGAAGCGGGGTGTTGCCTAATGAGCCATCACTACCTTCTGTCTTTGTCTCTTTCTCCTTTCCTTTACCTCCACCTTTCACACCATCCACATCCTTTTGCTTCACGCCCATCACAGCGCCAAGCATCTCGCATACTGCCAACATCTCCATAGCATGCACAGGCGCTGTATGCAAATACTGTGCGCCCACTTGCATGAGGAGCAACGCGCGGAGATGGTTTTCGCCTGCTAAGCTCGATAAAGACAGTGCAGATTTTAGGTGTGATCTGTGCCAAGAATCAATTTGTAAGTACAAGTCAGTTATTGAGATTTTTGGTGTGAAATAAAGAAGTGGTGCACTTGGCACCAACAATCTCCCCTCTCGCACCCATCTAGCTGCCTGTACCACCTTCCCGACTGTTTCAAGTGTCCCTCCCATTCCATGATACCGCTGAATCACAGACCTAGCCAGTGCATGCATCTCAGCATCCAACCAGTCGCTTTTGTCAGTACTAGTGTCTTCATTCACACCAGGGTTCGAGTTCTCGCCTGTGAGCCTGAGCACGTAGTCTGATGTGCAACAGTGCTTCCCCAGCGCATGCAGCAGCGCCTACATACCCAGCATCTGCATTGCTGTTCGCCATCTATGGATTTGGTGACACAATAGAATACGCCTGTACATTTGGTATCTTCGAGCGCATGCGCGAGGTGTGTGGCATGGAGGGTGATGCGGGCACTATATGAGTGGAAGAGGTCGTATGTATGGGTTAGGGTAAGTAGTGCGTGTAGGCGCATTTCTGCGACGTCGAATTCGGAGCGTTGGATTGATATCTATGTTTCAGGATTAAACAATGGATACGAGTTTGTGATATGTAATTAAATGTACTGCGACGAGCTCGCATAAAAGATCCGCTGCGAGGCTTACTGTGCGCTGTATAATTTCATCTCTGTCTGCTAGGGAAGCCCAGAGGGGCACTGAAGATGAGCGCTAAATTTCTGGGTCGTCCACCTTCTGAAGAATGGTCGTTTTGCCTGCGTTTGCTCTCTCTATGATTAGAACTCGAAAGCGACTAATCATCCTTCAGAAGTCCTGAGCATCGATGGTTGCCATTAATATTGGGAGATCTTGGTGTGCGTCTTGAAGTAGAGGTTATTTGGTTTATCGTGAAACCTTTCCTATGAGAAAGAGGTTGTGGCAAGATATGGCAGCAAATGAACATGAAGCAAGAGTTCCTATGGCTTATGACACAACAGCTACACACAGCGTCTATCTCTGATCTATCTCCCTGCATCAGACCACATGTCTGGAGTTCCCTTGGGAAGATGGTGGTTCTGCATATGAACTGAGGAGCAATGGAGCAGTATGTGCTGTGCATGTTGGCTGAACTCAAACATTGACCACGCTCATTGGTACTGAGGGAAAGGGCGATGTAGCGAGCTGCGGGAGCTTGTGTATTCATAGATAGCTCGGGGCAGGTTTGGTACGCATCCGTGGATGAGTCCGACTGTCCATCATACTTTATAAATTGGTGCATATATTGTCAAGCATCAAAGAAGACGTACTGACCAACATACACGTAGATTCGGAGGGCTAGCATGTGTCTTACTGGATTACGACAGAATCTGCCCCAAGAACCCTTGAATACTCACTCATGAGCACAATAAACAAACTTCTTGTAGCCTCAAGAGTCACAATGGCATCCGGTTCTGCACCACCATTTAAGTGGGCCTCCTTCGACTCTTCCCGCCCTGGTGCCTACTGCAATGAGTGATGTTGTTCAGGCTGGCTCCTTCTCAGTTCATAGCAAGATCCCTGATGTCTTTCGGCAGTATTGAGATTACATTAAGATCATATAGCATCAATGGTGGTGATGTAAGTGATGAAGTACATGACCCTGCACCTGGAACATACACTATAGCATGCTTTGGCAAGAACAGTGAGTATGAGGACTCGTGGTACGAGCCAAGACTCACTAATTTGAAAGATCTGCGTGACTGTATGCCTTGGATCTAGCTATTTCGAAAAAAATGTCGACAGGATTGTGGCCATATTGGGGATCGATCGATCATGTCTGCTGCTCTCTGCTGATGTCGTGTGTTCTATATCATATCCAACAGCATGGTCAATAAACCGGGTGAAGGAATTCCCCGACTCTACGAAGTAGGGAGGGCTCAGATTAACATCCAGGCACCTGTATTTTCATGTGCGCATGAAAATATTGCCATTTTCATAATAAATGTCTCTTTTTTTTATGTACTCGCATTGCCTATTGTCCTGCCGAGCTTCTGCCACGTACCGGTTCAAATAATATTCTGCTCTTCAAAAACTGCCCATCCTGCATATTTCTTGACTTTGCTTTGCAGTTGAAGCCCCGTGTTGGTAAGCTCGTCCTCTGTCATCCTGGCTTTTTCAGTTTCATTCACTATCCTCGTTGTTCCTCAGGTGCTGTTCATCCGTTGTTGTGATGTCGCAGTTTATGCACAAGATTTCGTGCACACGCGCTTGTGTTCTTGATGTTGCAGATTGTCCACCTCACGATGTTGATCACCTTACCCAATCATACCCTCTGTTTTATGACCCATTGTATTACCCCCAATATCATTCTGCTGTGTTTGGGAATGCTACTGGTTTTTGTTACAGGGATCTGTAACACCTACTAGAGCCCCAGCTCTCCCTACGCCTGCCCCTGCTCTGCTAGACTCCCCGCGCGGCGGTGCGCCGCCTGCGCCTAGAAAGACAGCGGTCTGGACCGCTATGACCCCGCCTGGCGCTATGACCCCGCCCCTGGCCTAGACGGCCTTGTACCTGATCCATGAGGGATGTACGCCTCATGGTCACCCTAGATCAAGCACATGCATAACGCATGTCGCTTCATGAAGACCCGGAGCGCTTCTAAGCGCCTCCTGTTGATTGCGCAGTCGCACTTGGCGCTGCATGTATGATCAGAGGTTAAGCCTCATGTACTTTATCTAACCTCATGTCTAGCTATCTTAGATTAGCGATATACTATAGATTATAGACTGAGCTTGAACACTTGCATACACTATGTATAAGTAGACACATTGTTGTAGATTATACTTTACTTTAATCTACTAGGTTCATCCCCAGAACTTGCTCATCTAAGCTTAACTGCTTCCTTGTGTGAGACCGCACTTCTAAGTCGCCCCCATACGACTTAGCACGTATCCGCTAGCCCTGCATCTCAATGAGCGCCGTCTTACCGAGATCGCCGGAGGAATCCTTGACGTTCCGTCAAAGCTAGACCACGCTCAGCTTCAGTAGACTCACTCGAGTCGTCGCTGAGAAGACCTATCCTAGTTCGCACACGCCGACCTACAGTCGACGTAACAGTTTTTGTACTTGGTTGCAATCATCACTCGTCTCGCACGGCCGTACTTGTTACCATTGCCATCAGAACCCGGAGCGGATCTCTGTAACCACTTCTGCTACTGATGTTCTGGTTCAAGTGGACAACCGTGTGATGTCTTTTCCTCAAGCACATTTCAAGTTTTCAGCATACACGCACTGCACAGTGTTTGCATGTCTTAGTACCCACCATTCTGGCCGCCGGGACAATCTGGAATGTTCTCTTGTGGTCACACTGAGTGCTGATCCGCCTTGCATCTGGAATGTGCACTTGGTTAAAAAAATAATTTCAGTCAGTGAGTTGTCCCATATGGAAAGCTGGAGCACCGTGCTCGTTTGATCAGCGTTTTTGGTCACGTGCAGTGCGCAGACCCCAAACACCGTATTTTGCTGTGCAAATAATACTTTGATATTCACAGACCAAATATTGACATGGTGATTCAAGAAAACAAGCGACAGCAATGAGCGACTGATACACAAGCCATAAGCCCAAGTGAAAAGTCCTTCAAGGCAGAACGAAGGTAATCATGAGAGATCGAGTTCAGTGACCACGTTAGACCTGTCACCTCATTCAACTCACCATACTGCTATCAACATTGCGTGCAATGTAAATTGAGCAATTTATGCGTTCATCGGAGGAGGTTGGTAGACACAACTATTTCATTCGACCATAGAATAGTATAGGATCAAATTCGATCGAGGCAAGTCAACAAAAACATTATTTTGCAAAATATACAGTAGCACGGTACAAAACCACGATAGCAGGCAAAAAATGCGATGCAGGGCACAAAATACAATAGTAACAGAGTGGTGGCAAACATAGAGGATAGACTTGGACATGGAGCTCCATGAGTAGGAGCGAGAGCACTGGTTGAGACCATGGTGAAAGGGAGAGTGTGAGTCGCAACCAAGACTCACTAACTAGAACCGGACCCAAAAAACTTTATCGAGTGATGGTTGGGTGGTACAAGAGATGGTTGACGAGGAAGGGGAACTTGTTGCAAGTAGGGCCCCCGATAGTGACCTTGACCTATGCAAGAGTGAGCCGAGGTGAGCTGATATTCCCACATTAGCAGGAGTGAATGTGACGCACCGAAGTGAACCTTGGATCCCTAAATTGTAGGAGCCGCAAGGGGACCCATTGAGGTGAGGCTACATAAGGAGACGGTTAGTAGAAAAAGTAGTAAAAAGGCATTCGTGTGAGCATAGTTGCAGGTATCTGTGTCATCTGCATCAATGCGGACATCCGTGTCAGTGTGGACATCTGCATTAATGCGGAGATCCATGTCAATTCGAACATTTGCATCAATGCAAAAGTTCGCGTTGGTGCAAGTGTCTGTGTCAGGCATCCGCATCCACGATAGTGCGGGACCGCCTCAACAAGGTTGTTGAGTCCGATCTGCACGAGTTGCTTCAAAAGGGAATTTGTGATGTCGCTGGGGTCAGGACTGATATTAGGCTCCATCACAACAATGAAAGCCATGTGCGACGAGACGTCGAGTAATGTGAATGTTTAAATTTATCTGAAAATGATTGACTGTGCTTAGTTTTGCTCATGGCCCACTAAGCTTGAGTGGAAGCTCAATCGTCAGACAGACATGATTGAGGACAGTGCTGAGTGCCTGACAAAGAACATATCAGTCCCCCATCCAGAGTCGAGTCTAAATGTGCAGCATACCTAAATAGTGTCAAGACTGATTCAGACCAGTGCAAACTGCAGTAGACAAGCGTGATGGATGGCTGTCCCTGCCTGCTTGCTCTCGCTCGAGCTGCAGAATCCGGGAGCGCAGTATCTCGAGCTCCGAGTTTTGGTTCGGCAAGGGCTGAGTAGGTGTCACATCAGGACCTTGTACTGGCCCAGCATTGGCTGATGGTCATTGCTTTGATGCAGGCTGCTTGGTTGCTGGTTTGGCTGCCTGTTTAGCTGCTTGTTTAGCTGCTGGGGCGCCTGGGAGGGGAGTGAGCTGGGAATGCTGGAGGTGCACAATAACGAATGGAGGGTAGGTTTGAGCGGCATGGGTGGCACGCGAGCCACACGCGCCAGGAGGCGCTGGATGTAATGTATGAGGCACATTATTAATAGAATGGTGGAAGGCAAAGGTCTATATTGATACCGAGAAGTAAGGCCTGAGGTCAAAAGTCTGATCTATGCTCTTAGTTTGAAGATAACAAGGAAGGACAAAGATTGCATGACATTGGTCAGAGCATTAGGAAGGTAGAGTACGATACAGTATGATGGATAGGAATTCTGAATATAACAAGTCTATTTGGGCAAAGCCCGACAGGGCTTTAGACCGAGACACGCCTTTGGGAGAAAGCTGAGCTGAGATACCCTAAGACAAGGAGCGAGCGACACATCCAGCATGAGCTGAATCCCCAAACAAAAGGAGCTTGAAACGGACTCACAATTACTTAAAGCGGAGGAGGGAGAGCATAGCACATAAATGGTTCCAGGACTGGTTTGTCCTGGAGAAACGGCGCCATCACTAAAGCATGCTTCCGCAAATATAACACGAACACGTCACTACTCCACCACCCCATAGTTTTCATGTTTTCGAAGGCACCCCCCGCAGAAGATACTCCAGAGTTCCCCCAATGCGAAGACCGTGCGCCTTCAACGAACCAAGTCCCAATTTCTCGCTGGAAGATTGAAGACACTTGATAAATTCACCTCTCATGAGAGGGCGCATTCCAGCGTGGTGTTTCCAGCTGAAGAGAGCAGCAGTAGGTGGTGGCTGATTCATGGAAAGATGATTGGACAAGGCAGCGTCTGGATCAGACGGTCCTGACTGCGCCGCCCAATACACATCTTTGCCAAGGAGCGAAGTTTTTGTCCAGGGTAAGTGGAATATGGCCACGCAGAAGCCGTGACGATCGGTGTCGTAGCGCCAATCACTCACTTTGATGTGGCGTTGCGGGTCGAATCCGTGAAGGGAGGGAACGGTAAACTCTCCAACACGAGCGATGGTAAAGAATGAAGTAGTGAGACACGCGAACACTGCAGCATGCAGCAGAGAGGACAAGTCCAAGGTCGAGCAGATGGCAACTAGTATGTCGATCGTGAAAGGCGCACACTTTGGTCGTTTGGAAGTGATGGGCGCGAGGTGTTTTCCTCCTGCCATGGTGAGAGTGCACTGATCATTATCTGCGTGCCAAGGTTGACCATGCAGTAAGTGCCACGCACGGATAGCATAGAAATAGTTCTCCAAGCTTTTCCCGGAGTATAAACCTGAGCAAGCCGCTATGAACGCCAAGATGAGCACAGATGAAGCTGGACAGCGCTGTTCTTCTGGGATAGCATGTGTGTCACAGAACACGTGAAACACGAGAAGACCTGAACCGTAGGTCTCCCGCATGCTTTGTGTGTGAGAGTGAGAGAGAACCATAATGATGTGATTGATGTCGCTGTCGGAGATGTTAATGAGAGAACCTGTGTGATCTCGTCGAGAGCGAGTGACATGGGGCCGCCACAAGCGCAAACGATCGCAGGCTAGACAGTGAGGGCGTAGCAAAGAAGGA
Source organism: Suillus discolor (assembly GCF_016758755.1). Taxonomy (NCBI): domain Eukaryota; kingdom Fungi; phylum Basidiomycota; class Agaricomycetes; order Boletales; family Suillaceae; genus Suillus; species Suillus discolor. The sequence goes on from NW_024541330.1 coordinate 40,314, forward strand.
TTCAGTGTCAGAGAGATGTTGTATGGGCGAGCGCGTGCTGTTGTCTCGGCGATGGTGATGGGAGTCATTGCTGCAAAGCGAGAAACGTTAGTCGCACCAGGTGTTGCGGAACTGCAGCAACAGCTTTCCCCACTCTTCGTCATCATGTTCTTCCTCGTGCTCAATCTCATTGTGAGCTGCGCATTCATGGCGTCCCACGAATTGCCGTTCAGTTGAGGGGGTGTCCGCGTCACGAAGGAGGAGATGCAGGTCCCCTGGCAAGAGGATGGGAGGGAGGAGGAGTGAACGTGGGGGGAATGACCCTCAGGATGGGCCATCTGCGGGGTTCTCGGCACTGGGAACATAGCAGAGGTGGAAGGAGACACTATTGCCATGGAGCTCAAGCAAGGCGTTGATTCGTCTAAAGACCAGGTTGGTCTCTCTATTGCGGCTACATCTGTTCCACCAACCGTTGACGACGCCTTGATTGTCGCAGAACACGCGATAATAAGCTGGGGAGGATGAACGCCTGGAGTTGAGGATGGAATGGACGAGCAGTTCAAATCCGACCGACTTGGCCCAGCCAATGTTGCATTGACCATTGAGTGTCTGCCAATCGTTGCGGAGAGTCCACGCCCTCCAATGCCCATTGACAATAATTGCAATTCCAAAGGAGGAGCTCACATCTGAAAAGGCGTGGAGGTCAAGGAGAGGGGGGTGTCTTGTGATGGGTCGCCCAACAAAGGGTGAATGTAGTCGCGCAGTCCACCAGTCAAGGTCTTCATTGATATGTCGAACGGGGTGATGTGGGACGAAAGGACAATGACCGCAGACGCCAAGCATGGCCTCCATAGAGGTGAGGTAAGCACGGCCTGCTGGGACGACCAGGCAGGTGTGTAAAAGCTTGCCGTATAGTTGTTGGATGTCCAGGAGTGCATGTCTCTCCCGCTAATTCCATTCGACAATGCAGACCAAGTATTTCGCTTTTTTTGGTGTCGATAGTTCGACCGTTCGAGCAGGTATATTCCACCAAAGCCCCAAGTACAGGGTGGTGGAGGTGAAGGCGGTATCCTTCAACAATTCCCAAGGGATACCGAGGGGAAAGGAAATGCTGTCAATATCTGCGAACGTGAAGGTGAACTCTGAGTCGAATGTTGAGCAAGGAGAGCGGGAGGAAAGGTCTTGCAATGGGAAATGGCAATTTTCAGGCATAGACATCAAAAGAGCCATCGTCGAACGACTCACCCTTATACCATAGTCTTCCTCCAGATATTTGCTGGCCCGAACGGGCCAGCAAACGATGTGCAAAGGCCCGCTGTAAGTTGTAACTCTCCAGATGCTCCCTTCGAATGCGAAAAAATAGATGGTCATCGACCCATTTCACAAGTGGGCCAACACCTGCAGCGCGAAGAAGGTCAGCACCTGTGTCGGCCACATGGCCATCAACTCCAGCAGAAGGTCCCATACCAAAGGATATGCAAGTGTCCATGCAAAAGGACCCGCCAGGAAGGTGAACGACAGCTGCTGGCCACTGAGAGTGGTGCAGGGGAACTGTGTGGTAAGCTTCAGCCACGTCACGAGTGGCTGCCTGAGACCCCAGCGGGAGAGAACAGATGATGGCGCAAATGGACTCGAAAGTTCCCCAGGAGCAAGGAAAACTGTCTGAGTCAACTCTGGCATTGATGGATCTATTGGGGAAAGCTGGTGAAGGCACCAGCGGGAAGGAGAAGTTCTGGATGATGCGGAATTTTCCTGGTTTCCCAGACTTGGGTATGATGGAGATGGGCGAAGACTGAAAAGGACCGAGTAAATGTAAGAGTTCAATACGCGAGAAAGGGCCAAGATAGCGCCCAGTGAGCAGCTCTCGAGCAAGTAACTTGTCGAAGGCGTCGTGAAAAGCAAGGAGGGAAGGGCAGTTGGGAGGGGTTTGCATCGAGGTGATGGGAGGGAAGGTGAGGTTGAAACCAAGTTGTAAGCTATCAGGTAGAGTCAGATAGTCTTCGAGCAGACCATGGGTGACCAACTGATGTTCCCACATTTGAGCATTATAAGGAGACATCGGGTGCAATTTTCTGTACTCGAGGACAGCTTTGAGCTCCATGGGTGGTTGCGAGGCAACCCGAGCAAATGTGGCGATCATCGTGTGATTGACTGGTGCATCTGGACCGTTGCCAGTCGATGCAGAGAGGTTTGTTGGAGGCGCGCAGTAAGAGCTGTTTGTTGGTTCTGGTAGCGACTGTGGGTTGCACACCGTCCCACAATCGATCTGTGGAGCAGTCGATGAAATTGTGATTGTTCCTTCCAAGGCAGACGGCGCACACGGCTGAGGAGCGAGAGCTGTGTGCGCCATCTCGAAAAACCTGCTTGGAGGATGACTGATGCGCAGCATGGTTTTCAGATCCCTTCTTGGCAGCCTTTGAAGGGGGAGATAAGGTGCGTTTCCGAAGAGGAGGGGTCTTGGACCGATGTGAGTGTCGTGAACGATGGTTAGTGGAAGACTCAGAATGTCCGCCTCGTGACCGACTGTTATGGGAAGAATCATGATTCCTGCTCTGTGAAGGTGGGATGTTGTTCATCTGTGGCCGCAGAGTGACATGAACGCGAAGTGGTACACAACAATGGTTGACACAACAAAGAGTGAGAAACACAAACACAAATGCAAACGCAACGCAGTGGTGAACACAAAAGGCATCAATTGAGATTGTAGTTTGTAGAGTACATCAACGACATGAACGCGAACACAAAATGCAAGTAAGTGTCAAAGGCATGGTTTGAAGGCGTGATGTTGAGAACGAGATAAATAATTAGTGCTGTTCATCTGCGAGAGTCGATAAGTACTGACCTGAGATTTGTGATCTCGATGACGAGATTCACGGAGGACACGGTCAAAAAGACGACCCAGCACAGTGTCACTGATGATGGAGAGGTCCCAGGCTCCATTGCCTAGCGCGACAGCAATGTGCCAAGCCCTCCGCTGTTCCTCTTGATAAATCATTAAAGCCCGTTGAGCTATCTGATCATTGGAATTCCAGTAACGATGTGTCATGATGGCTGCCCAGAACCTTGCGAGCATTAAGACACGTTGATTGGGCCAATCACGTTCCTCGAGAGCGGCCACGATACGAGGAATGGCTTGAGTGAAGTCAATGGGGGAGAGGAAACGGTCAGGGACCACGTGCTTGGAAGGTTTGGATGCCGCTGCGCTGATCCAAACTGTAGTCCCGTCCTGCTCTGAAGGAATGAGTCCCTCGTCGTCTTTGGTGCTGTAGGAAAAGAGGGCTTCCTCCAAGCTGGTGTTGGTCCAATAGTAGAGCTCTACAAAGTGTCCCTTGTCAATTTTCCTTAAGGCGAATTCAGAAACGAAAGCTTCTTCCTCGTTGGTGTCTGGCCGAGGACGCATCAGAATATTGGTATGTTTGAATCTATTCTTCTTTTGCTTGTCAGCGCGAGCTGTCTCTTCCTCTAACTGGCAGACTTGACGGAGGCGAGTCACTTCCGCTTCGGCTGCGAGTTCTTGTTCGGCACGAAGACGAGCGTCTTCCGTCAGCTGTTGTTGCCACTGGGTGCAAAGGTCATTGTTGGTGGCAACCCAAACTAAGCATAGAGACTCGGCAGCCTGTTCTTCTGTGATGGTGGCTGAAACGAAGGGTGCGCGAGAGGCGTGGTAGCGTTCGCTCGTAAAAATGGGGCATACCAGCAAACTCGGATCAGAGTGTAAACGATCCATTTCAAAATTTTGGTGTAGAAAGAGTTTTGATCTTATTTTTCAATATAGGCAGGTCAGAGATTTGAAGGAAGAATAGGAGAGAGGAAAGAGCAAGTATTGAGTGACGAAGGGAAAGGAAGGAAGAAGCGTGAGCTATCTTTCTCAAACAGGCATAGACCTTATTCTTACCACGCACTCGTGCCTCGTACTTAGTCAGAATCCAAATTATTTGTGCAAATACCTGTTCGGAGGTGTGTCAGGAGTCCTGTCGAAGCTCTTTACCTTATTAGGAAATGCACGTGACCAAAAAACACTGATCAAACAAGCACGGTGCTCCGGCTTTCCATAGTCCCGTGAGTGTGGAAAATGTTTCCTCAATGTTAATGAGTAGCAAAGGTTGTACTATTTATAAAATGCTACTTCTTTGCAGTCGTACATTGTGTGGTTGAAATGCCATGCCACTCAATCCAGTCCCTGCCCACCACCTCGAAATGTTCCTGTAACGATACAGGAACTGCCAAATCTTCCGTCTCTCGGCCGTAATGCATCTCTCCCGTCTGCCGGGTGTGTCCCATAGCAAGGTTCGCAGCTTCAGCCAACAAATTCTGGCCCTTGTATGACAGAAACTTGCGCTGCAAGGCTTGCGCGAATTGGCGGTGCAACCGCATGCTGAATGGTACCTTCAAATGTCTCATGAACCAGGTTCGAAGGACCAGAGACATTCTCTCAGAGTCCCACGCTTGCCCCAGCGTCACAAAGATACGAGTCTGGTACAGTTCCGTAACCTCCTGCTTGTGAGCTGGTGTACTACATTGGAGCTGTAGGATCGCTGCTATTTCGACAGGACGAACGATCCGAAGTAGAATAGTAATGACCTTGGCAACCTCGTAGGGAATGACGCGTATTATTGTCTTGTAGATCCCTGTGAGCGCGGAGGATTTATTGTAGTTGCTTTTTGTGACCAGAGTCCCAAGCTTGCTGGAGAAAAAAAGGTGTCTTCTGGATTCTCGCCCATTGGCATGTTGCCACATTTCTTCCTCAGTGCCGCGTGCCGGAAGAGCCAACAAATGCATCAGCAGATAGACGTACTCCCAAGCTAGAGACACGTCAACCAACCACCGGCTGAGCGCGGCGGTGTCCCAGCTGATTCTATTGGTTGCGTCATCCCATCGACACAGGGTGCCAAGATCGGACAGAGAGTCCAGTAGGACTGAAGAATCCCCTAGGTCATTGGCGTCAAGGGAGAATGCAAACAGGCCGTAGCCCCTGGCGTCTTCATTTTGATCATCGTGTGATGGCACCTCTAAGCTGGAGTGCGGGAGTGTGATATTGAAAAGTACTTTGGCGCGAACGTGGGCGATGCAGTCTTGAAGAGTTGACTGGACTGCAGCATGATACTGCTTGATATTGACCGTGTGCGTCAGAAGGCGGACAGAAAGTTTATCGTCCTTATCTAGCCACGTAACAATGGCTTTGGTAGGCGTCTTGCGAACGATCCAGCTTAATGATTTGATCCACTCGCGCACAAATCCACAAGGGGTGTTTTTCATTTCTGCTGTCCATTCCTCAATGATATCCTCACAGTATCTGATACCACCGTTGCGTCATGTCAGACAAGTTCTGCCAGTGAGAACAAAAACTCACTGATCCCAGTCCTTTCCAGGGTTTCTCAGCCCACGCTTCAGAACATCTAAGTCACCCTGATCAGCCTCAACTGTACTTTTGACGGTCTTCCGGTAGACGCTGAACTGCCGGTCTAAGAAGTCCATTACGAAGAGCCGAATGTCAAACTGTGTCCGGACTGTGGTAGGGGTTATGAGCTCTGGTGTAATAAATCCACCATCTGGATGGACAGCGCGAAGACAAACAAATGCGGCGACTGGACTGATGTACCGGTTTTGGAACATATCCAGGGTATTGGAAGGCATGTAAAGTTGTTCTAAAATATTGTGTATGGCGTCGGTGAGATCCTCACAGCCCTCCTGCGATGATGTCAGCAGCTTTTGAAGTATGGCTGAGGCTTCTAGCTGGCTGTTGGTGAGGAAAAGATGGTAGGAGCCATTGGTTGTTACGGTAGACTCAGGGCCCATAGGAAGCAGGGTGTACGTTTTCTGGGCTATACACCTGAGAACAAAGCATAACAATCTCACTTCTTCCGAAGCGTATGCGACGCGGGAGTGCCGGCAAGTGGGTGCATTGAAGCGCTCGGCCAAAGATTTTGCTCCACTACAGTTGAAATATTTGTATTAGCGCTAATAAAGAAACAGAATGCATGAACTCACTTTCGTGGCTTAACTAGAAGCTTGCGGATTACTAAATTGGCTTGGGGAACATCCTCACAAAGTCCCTCAATGCGAGAAACCACAGCCTTCTGGAGCCATTTCAGTAGCCTTTCCCCTTTGCCAGGAAGGGATACCAGGTGGCATAATGCAGCTGCCTCATATGGTGCGATATGCTCTGATGCGCCGACCTGTTCAAAAAGGGTAGTACGGCCTTCTTCGTGAGTTTCCGTCCCCCTTGGTCGGCAGCTGCAGGCATCAACCGTCGCAGTTCAGTTGCTAGGATAGATAAGTCGCCTGTCTTCTGCGAATTACTACCGACTTTACTATCGCCACCCCTGACTGCAAAATAAAGAGCTCTTTTCAAACCCCGGTCGAAGGCTTGGACTTCAACGGCTTGGGAGTCACGGCTCACATTGACTTGGGTCTTGCCATGGTGAGAACACTTGACATTGTGGTTGTGCCAATGCTCTCTAAACCCCTTGTTAGCGATGTGATCCGGCCATGCGTAGTCACATCGGGAGCATTTGCGGCCTGGTACAGGCTTCCCGATGTGCTTTATAGGTCCACGTTGATTAGCCAGCGGTCGCAGCGCCCGAAGTTCAGCATTCGTCAGGACAACATTGGGAAAGACTTGTATAATATCGGCGTAGATTGCATCGATTTGTGCATTACTTTTATTGCTGGCCGAATGTTTCAAAAGAGCCACAGCATGGGGGTGACGGGTGGTGTTGTTGACAGACAAGCTTCCGAGCAGGGTGAAGCAGTGGCTTGCGAGCTCAACTAGTGGTACACCGTATCCACAGTATTCACCGTTATGGAGGTGTCGGCAAACAATTAGGTCGTAGTCCTCCAGATAGGCACACTGAATTTTCTGGAGAACATCATGGTTGTTAAGGTTGTTGAGAGCAGGAGATGCACTGGGGTCAAAGCGCGGGCTAAATTCCTCAACTATGTCCTTCCGTCTAATAACGGAAAGTTGGAACAGATGTAAGTTACGCACAAATCCACAATGTTAAGACATCACTTACAACCCATGAGGGAACAGCCTGCGATTCACTGTTCTTGCAGATATTTTGGAGACGTCAATGCCAAACTTCTGGAGTCGTCCTAGTTCATCACCAGGGATGCTCACTTCAGAAGAATAGGGAGGCGTGGCATCGGCAGATGAAGCAATCGAACGCAGAGGTCTCTGAGTGATATAGGGAGCTGGCAGGAACCATGACAAATGGTCGAACCTTGGGTAAGCTGATAATTTTAACCAAAGCCTCTGTGGCAGGGCCGATGGACCCTAAGGCATGTTCAGGTTGGGCTGATGGGGCTTCAGTAGAATCTTTGGCTCGAGGGGGCACAGTGCCACTACCAGCGTCGTCGTCTGAATCTTCACCAGATGACACATTAGCCAGCGCTGCTGTAAAATCTTCTCCAGCGTTGTCATCCCCGATGGCCAGATATTCTATCCCCTGGACAATAGCTTTGACGTTAGCCTGTTCAGTGCTGATGGCTAGATCTTGAACCGCAGCCTCAATGTCAAGGCCTTCTGAGTGCAAATCTGGTAAAACATGAGCATGGAGGCCGATACCATAGAGAGTAATTGATACCTTGCATTATCTGACCTACATCAACACCGATTGTGACATCAACCCCGTCATCAACCTCGTCATCACTGCTATCTTCATCTTCCATATTATCTTTATCTTCCTTAGAAATACCACTAAAGTGAGTAACCGATGGTGCTGTTGAAGCCACTGAAAAAGAGAAATGTCATGTTAAACCGACTGGCAGACTTGGAGACAGTCCTAGATTCACCTGCACTAGGCTCAGTAGTCATTGATGCGGTTAGGACTGAGGTGAGTCTATCGATTATTGATTTCTCGAATGCGCTCTTCTCATTTTCAACCCTGGTTGGACATAATTTAGTTAGTACATGGTGGTCATAGACCAAGTAGCCAGAATTTGAAGGAAGTCTTCCGTACGTGTATACAATTGGACTTCCCTGGTGGAATCCGGCTATTATGGAACACATTTTGAAACCTGATTCTGCTATAACCTGCTTCTGATATTCTTTGAGCATTGATATGCCAAAATGAAAGACGCTGCACATTTCGGTTGTCGGACTGCTTAAGCTTCCATTCTACTAGAGGGAATGATTTACTTACGGGCCCATGGCTTGTTCCATTGCACTGCTTGTTTGATCGCATGCCATTTTGCAATGCGGCTTCAGAAGTACTACTAGGTATAGAGGAGGATCAAATTGTCACTATGGGCAGGCGAACTCGACTGAACCGAAATGAAGCGAAGCCATCACCAAAATTGCCTAACTCAGACACGGCTAGACTTGGCGGTATCCGACAATGACTAGGCCGTCACCCATGTCAGCGATGTCAGCTAAATCCCGTAAGCGATCCAGAGCCCCTGATTCGGAACGTTTCAAGAAATCGAACCACGACGTTTGCCGAGAGTCACGCCCGCTAGCGGTCGTGAGAGAAGGAAAGCCTAACACTGACAGTCAGATCATTCCGATACCAAATCTCAGCCACCCGCAGCTCTTATCTCACCAACGTTTGGGCAACTTCACGACAATGCAAGAAAACAGTTACTCGAAGGAATCATGGCAGACAGTAAGTAATGAGATCATCTTAGTGTTATTGACTTGGTCTGTGGTGTATGCAGAAATGTCGTCGTATTAGAAGTGAGTAATATTGGTGCTCTAACGCCTCACTCTGCATTGCTCGAATCGATGGAGAAATATAATGAGGAAGAGCTCAGGAAGCTAGACGAGAGACTAGCAGAGGAGGAGAAGCAAGAGGGAGAATCTGAGATATCAGACGCTTTGAAGGCCAGAGCCAATCATCTAACTCAAATTGGTGACAAGGTATGTCTTTCCTATGCCAAGTCATACAGGTACTGAATATTGTCTATATGTAAAGGAAAGCGCAGTCACAGCGCAAAAACTTGCCCTTGTGAAAACACCTGGCCTAGGCTCGAGGATAGATGTGGTGTTCACTCTCATCCGACTAGGATTTTTCTTCGGTGATAATGGCCTAATCACTGAGAACCTCCCCAAAGCAAAAAGGTGTGCTATCGCAAAACTTTGCCGCGAATTGAATTGACATATCATACAGATTCATCGAGGGTGGTGACTGGGATAGGCGTAATCGTCGAAAAGTCTACCGCGGGCTCCGTATGATATCCATCCGCCAGCTTAAGGCTGGTAGCGCACTTCTCAATGCACTATCGACATTCACTGCCACTGAACTCAATGTACAACGACTTTGTCACTCTCACCATCATCATAAACGCTCTCACTCTCAAATGAGTAGATCTCAAGAAACGGGTATGCTTGTTCTCCTAGTATTTCCCACTGCTGATCATATTTTTTGTAGCTCATTACCGCACCAGAGGTTATCTCCGTTTTGCGCGAAATTCCGATCCTCGGAGACCTCTAAAACAACCTTGACTGACTGTCATTACGCAAATTCTTCATCACACTCCGTACATTTTTCATACTTACAATCCACTTCCGAGGCCCTTGTCTATCCTCACATTATACTTGTTTGACGTCAACTGACATGCCATACAGCGACCCTTGGGCAGACATATCTTCTGCCCTCGCGACTCCTTTTGCCTCATACCTGCTACTATGTACGAGAGATGCGCATCTTGGCATACAGCCAACTTCTGGAGTCCTACTGCAGTCTTACTCTTGAAAGTCTTAGTGGTGCATTCGGCGTCGGCGTCGGCATCGAGTTTGTTCACAGGCATGTATTATCTGCATGTACGTATTCCTTGTCTCTGACCATCTCTTCTAGTGAGCTCTCACGGTTTATTCCCAACGGGTATCTGCATTGCACCATCGACAGGGTGCACGGTATTGTGGAGACGACGCGGACATCGCTCAAGAACGCACAATACGACAAAGTCATAAAGCAAGGCAATGTCTTGTTGAATTCAGTACGAAGATTCAGTAAAGTGCTGCACTAGTACTTTGTCTCGTCTCAGTGTTTCGTGTAACCGTCCTCAATGATGTCTGTGCTGTTTATAGGCGCTTCGTTGATTACTTGGTGTCTTGCAATTACATGAAGTTCGGTGCATCAATTGTATTAGTGTTAGTAGGACGGAAAAAGCAAGACAAAGACTGGCATTAAGTGAGCTAAGAGTACAGTAACACGAACAGAGAACAGGGAAATCCAACAGCCGATAATGCTCTTCCTCATGCAAAGCAGGAGTGCCGCCCAAATTGATCCCAACAAGTCGTTTTATTTACGTTTTGCGGTGATATTATTCATGGTAAGCCGCACCAGAGATGTGCATGACCTAAATATTGATAACCCTGATGTGTATGCTGCACTGGCCAAGACTTTGTTGGAACCGAGTAGGCTGACTAAGGTCCATCCTATATAACACACGAAACTCCGGGTATTACTCTTCTTCATTGAAATCTCCCTGGGCCTCACCTCTTTCAAAATAGAATCACAATGCAATCCACCACGACGGTGAGTTATTCAATAAGATAATAAGACATTTCAGTACTTACTCACGTTCAGAAAATGATCAAATTGGAACTCTCCATAACCATGGAACATCTTTCCGAGCTCTTGCACCACAATGTGGCGACAACAACCAGTCAAGACTTTTTAGCGAAGCTGGATAAGCACGTCTCCACACAAAATCGCTATGAGGAAGCCCTAATCCAGCTCGAGTTTGAGAAGCTCAGACGGGAAGAATTAGAGGAGATTTTAAGAAGGCAGGCGGCTGAATATGAAGAGATAGCCAGGTCTGCCCTCGCAAATGCCCAGAAACTTCATGCTTCCCGAGTAAGTTACTTGATAGTCATTTGCATATTGATGCTAACATTTTCTGGCTAACTTTGATAGAAGTTTGTGTAGGGAAGGTTTCACGGGTCCAAGTCACTGGTCATACTTACTTACTCTCCTTTTTGATTTATGTAATGAGCAACCTAATCGTCACATTCCTTTTGAAATAACATTAATTTGGACAGTTGTGAGCGCTCTGGAGGGAAAATTGGTCATGGCAAGGGGGACCAGTTTTACCCCTTGCCATGGCGAAGCTGCCCGATATTCGTCTACAAATTCACGTGCCGCATCGCTCGTGTGCTTGACGAACGTTGTTGTCTCAGACCGCATGCGGTTGCCCATACCACCTCGGATTGCCCCAATTACTATGCTGCACTTTATTGCCTGAATTTCATCTGTCGTGCTTCGAATTCCCTGGAGACTTATGTTCTGGACTTTCGTGAGCGCTGAGGCCGTTGTTTGTTCGTGCAATTACTGTTTACAGACTGTCACTAGTTTGACGGCGAGTCGATTGTGGTGACTCACAACAAGGTGTTCGTGTCATCATCTCTTCTTGTCTTTCAATCGGTTGGCTTCTGACCAATGTTATGATGTATTGACGTCTGTTATTTCATTTCCTTGCTCATTTCCGACACAGCTCCACCATGATCGCAAAACATTTGAGCCCCCCTTCCGGCTCTCTGCGCTGGCTTTCTCACCTGTACTACTGCCTAGCACAAGGTCATCCCATTGTCTGTCCTCATTCTCGCGCTAAGATTGATCATGGATCTGTATTTCGCATTCAGGAACGCCTTTTGTTTCCGCAGTCAGCCGGCTCTCAAATCATCCGCGGTCCTTTCCAAAATGAAGACAAGATAACGGTGGAAGAAAAGGGGCTTGCTGTTCATATACAGTTTTGAAACCACATGACGGTCAGTTTCTCATGAATTTGTAGAGCTGCAGATAGAACCCTCCTAAGCGAATCTAGAACCTGGGCTTAAAGAGGTCCAGGAACTCACAAAGACTTAGGAGGGTAGCCTACCTATCAGGTCTAGGCTGTAGTGACGGAGTTGCAGAGTATAATGGTGTCATTTTGCGACACTGATATGCACATGTGCTGGGCAACGAAACAAAGTATGTACAAAGTTCGTGCTTAGTCTTGAGTCATGTGTAGATGAAGGTAAGTCGTCACTCTTGTCATCACTTTCTTACAGTTTTGGTCTCAGCAAAGTCTTTAGCACTACAGTAAGGTCCCTAAGCTAGGAGAGAGGGAGCCGCCTATCTGTCTAGACCTAGGGTTGTACTAAGATCAAGGGGACACGTACATTCCCCCAATCTGACGGCACGCGGGTACCACTGGAAAAAAGGTCAGGAGCAACGCAAAGGCACTCAGAGCGGAGGGTAGGTACTAGGGCGCATAAAATGCAGATCCATTGTCCCAGATCTACTGTCAGTTAGGCTCCATGACGGCATTTCCGACAGCGTGATAAACACACAGGACAAGCATTAGTACTGTAAGTTTGGTGAGAAGTGAATAGAGCACTCTATATTGCATTGTTCTGCGCTCTTATTTTCAGGAGTAAATGAGGAGAAAGATATAGTTTGCTTTTGAAGTGGGATGAGTCCCAATGGTGAAGCAACGACGTTACGATCGGACTCGGACCGAAGTGTATTATTACATAATATGAAGGTAAGTCGTAACCCTTGTCAATCACTTCCTTACAGCTTTAATCATCTCGCACACGCTTGGACAATATCATGTTGCCTGTTCCTTTTGCAGAAAGATAGACATGCCACCACCGACGAGTCACGATGGTGAACTAAGGACAGCTGGTCAGGGGGGATCAAGGCTACATCGAATACCGGTTGTTATGTTTCCACACCCATCGGACGAGGTTGCTGACTTTGTGCATCTTCAGGTGCCGGTAAATGCAGCCTGCCAGAATGTCCAGCTTGGCGCGACGTGTCAAATCATCATATCTTTTGGTCCTCGCTCGGATCGGCAGTGTTTCTTTATCCGCCCCCTTTTGATTTTCAAATCCCAGTTGGTCGAGACGTTACGCGTTATGGTCAACCCGACCAAACAACTTACTCTCTCTCTATAATGTACAGTGTTCGAACGACTCATTTCAATCCAGCCACAGCCAACAAATCATCTCTCCTGTTGAATATACAATCATGGTTTTCTACGCATATGTCAAATATGTACCAAAATCCATTCTTCGTTGTCTGCGATGTCGTGCTAAATCTCTGTTCAGGTCACGGATAACTCGGGCTATCGATACGTGATTACCTTTGCCAGTCGCGAAGTTGCGGATGAGTGGTGGCGTGCCGTGTCCACTTCCACCGTCACTAGTTTCGTGACTAGCGTTCAGCGTGTCAACGCCCAGTTCTACACCCATAACGTGGGTGTGGCAAACGCCGCAGACTCCCTCACCACGACTGGGGTTGCGACCCAATTTCTCGGCAAGGTGTTTTTCACCTTGGAGAATGACTTGGGTGTCGCGGCTTGAGCATTATCCCACGGCCCGAACATTTCGCGGACCACATCAGCGGAAACTCGTAAGTCAGTTCCTTGCAGGACGTTCTGCATTTTTCTGATAATGGCCCTACCAAAGTTTCTTCATTCGCTCCAAAGTCGCTCCTTACGACTATTGGTACTATCCCACATCGTCTAACACGACGAACGCAGGTGTATGTTTCGCGCACCGAACGCACTCGCTTCACCGTTAGTCTCACCAGCAGGCACTGCAGGGACCGTCATGATTGGCTCTGACGATGTCGTTATCACGTTGACCACCTCTGATCTGTCGGTCAACGTCGATGCCACCACCGCTCAAGTGATTCTTTCACTTGCTCCTCTGACGGGGTTGACTCTTAGTACCCTTTTGACCAACTTCACCGTTGGGTCTTCCTTGTCCGTCAACGACGAGACCATGAAGGAACTCCTCTACACGGTTAATGGGGAAGAGTGGGAACTCGCTTGAATTGCTATCATTTGACACAAAGCTGTCATGCACCCGGTACTGTTATAGTCTCTTCCCTAGATAGCCGAAAGTGTACTGTTAGTAACGCTATGAATTTTCTGTTGAACGCCTGCAATCACATGTACCACTGCTTTTGAGATAGACTGGTGATTACTAGTCCGTCAATGAGACGCCCTGGCTATGCCACTCATGCGTGGTTATACAAGCCAGGCTGGTCCCGAGCCTAGCTTGCGGCCTTTGAGATGCGTGAATCCTTTTGGCATCGACCTCTCTACTAACCTGGCATCCAAATGACTCAGACAAATTTGTACACATTCATTTTTTGTTAGTGATAATCAAAATCCAGGTGCGTGCCGTGCTGAATGGTATCTCCACCGGTAGGTCGTGGACTCTAGTGTTCTCTACCCCCATGGCCATCACATCTGAGTCAAATATAGCATAAATACACATCTCTTTTCAACTTGATTCGTTCATATTCATACACCAATGATAAATTACTGCTACATTGTTCTTAGTTCAAGTTGCTACAGCGGGCCTCACCATGCTCTTCTCGTACCATTCCCTCTCGAACTCAATCGCCTTCTTCAACGTCCCTGATGTGCGCCACCCATGTTGTTCGCCATCGAAGAAATGCGCCTCAACATGCCCCTTAGATTTAATGATCTCATCAATAATAGTCCAGGATTGTGAAGGCGGAGCAACTGCATCATCGTTGCCTTGAAGAACCTGTTAGAAGATGATCTACCAAACACAACGCATTTCATCGAGATGTGAACATACGAGTAATGGGGTTTTGATGTTTGCAGAGAAATACACCGGGCTCCGGTCGTGCCAAACTTTCGGAATCTCTTCTCTTGTACCGCCGAGAAGCTTTATGATATACATGAGCTCGAACTTGTGCGTATCTTCTGCAAAAAGCTCCATGTTTGAGACTCCGTAGCTGTTCGTGGCACTTGCGAAAAATTTAACTTTGCTCGCTGCGGAGGAGTCCAAGGAGATGGCAGCAAGGGTAGTAAACCCACCCGCACTCCCGCCCCGGATCGCAGTGCGTTTGGTGTCAATGAGGGAACTAATTTGAGGCGATTGGATTGCGCCAACGCAGTCGCTCACGTCGGTGATACCCCAGTTTCCTTGGAGGCGCTCCCTTTGTCACCTCTTCAGCGTTGTTCCACGGGAAACACGACAGCGAATGGTAACATACACATATGCGCGCCCATAGCACGAAGAGCCACTGTAATTTACATCCAACCTGCAATTTATGAGCGTGATGATACTTCGGTAGTCGACAGGACCTACCAAGCATATCCTCTGCTTGTGAAATACTGCTTCAGCCAGTTCAAATGCTGGGTCTCTAACCCTGTGGGACCACCATGTACGCTAAGCACGCAGGGCGGCTTCTCGTTGGGAATGCTCGAACCCCCATACGCTGGGTTATTCGGGGCGTAGTACACAGCATATACGGTCTTGTCACCTGCCACTTTAAACTCAAGCGGGGTTGGAAGCGAAATGATGCCTTCAGGGAATGGAGCGGCAGACGCCGATGCGGTAGATCTGAGTACCTGGAAATTTGGCACGAACGATGGTCCTGTAAGAGTGCAGAGCATAGCTGCGCCAGGAGCGTTGCTTTGCAATCCCGTGAAGACAAAAGTGTAGTCCGACAGACGACAGACATTGTTTACCACTACGAAGTCGAACGATTCGTCTTTGATCTCTACGTAGGAACCTGTGGTGATATCAACCACATAAAGGACACTGTGCCATATGTATTGCCGGTCTACAGGCCTACAAACGCACAAACAGAAAGATAGAATTGTCCCGCGATGGTGCAGCGCTACGTGCGAACTGACGAGGCCTGGCTTTCGTCGGGTCAAGTGCTACATGACTTTGATCAGTACGCAACTGAGAGTGTCGCGTCTTAAATGAAACGTACACGCCAATAAGTCGCCGCTTTTTGGGGATACAAGCATCCACTCCTCCCGCTGAAGCTTTTTCGGTTTGCTTGCCTCTTCCTGAAGTTTCCTTCTCCTTTCCTCCCTCTCTAAGAACTCTTCCACGCCCAACTTTTCTTCTATTCGTGAAGCGTAAATTGCAGGAAGCGGTTGAGGCCCAACATCTGAATCCGAGTCGTCATCGTAAGGAGCTTGCGAGCCAGGTAATGATGGTCCTACGTATTGGTGTTTTGGAGGCGCTACATTCGATTCGCTCTTTGACGGCAACGAAGGCCCAGCTGCGCAGGAGGCAGTAAGGTCAGGTGGAAGAGCTGGCGTGTAATCATTGTCTTCTTCAGAATCCTCGGCTGATGCGACGGTTGGAAGGAAGTGTGCTGGGATTTGTGGGCCTATGGAAGACATTTGGGAGCAGCGCATCGGGTAATTTCATTTGCAGCTCCCAGCTTATGTAATCGTAAGGTGTCGGTCACAGACGTTGAATGAATCCTTAGCCAGCGATCGTTGCTTTTTATTCGCACAGTTATGTCATTCCACTACAAAAGCAAACTTTCGTCATCTCTCGTTGTAGGCTGTTGCAACGAAAGTCTATTGGAAGTTGAATAGCTTTCATCAGTCCAAGCTTTGGAAACAACACTCACAGGCTCAGGTTCAGACACAGGGTCTGTACCTTCGTCTCCTTCACCTCCTCACTACAAGATCAGGGCCCCACTCCCCCGCGCGCCTTCGCATTCATAATCCCACGCTCCCTGCTCCCGTCCAGAAACCATCTTCTATTCTAGTTGTATGAAACATCACTTCTAGGCGCTCTACATATACCTGGATTTTTTTTTGGTCAGGTGAGCATGCCGTTGGTTGTTATGAACTTTCTGCTTATTAGTAACATATTACGTGGAATGATAGGAAATCGACCCACAGGATTTGAGATTTACGGTGTCATTCGCGAGTTGCTGAGGCCCTGAGTACTTATAAGGTCCGTGACACGTTTGATACTCTGCGTTCTATCGTGCTGAGGTGCCTTGAAGCAGTCAAATATGTTTGACTGGTCGGCCCTTGATTGGCATGTTACTGTATCATGGTGCTGTTGCTAAAGGCAGGCCTGATGAGTCAACTAGTCACGCTTGACCCTGATTGGAATTGTTATATATTCTGCCTACCAGGCACGGCACCGTGCTCGATACTGATGCCTTCGTTCGACTCTCTCTTAAACATGGAATCACATACCTTCATTCATCTCTCAACCATCCTCCAGTCCCAGGATGTAAGTGACTGATATTTATTGACATCTTCGTTTCACTCATCTATAATCTTGGCACTGGCAGTATTTTTTCGGTGCTGTCATTTCGACCATAATAATATCTCATAGCTAACAGGGTTCGCGCTAGCATCACTAGTGGCCTCTTGGGTGGGTGCTCTTGCCGTTCGTTCAGTCGTCATTCATAAACATTTCGTCACAGGTCTACGATTGTTTCCTAACCTTGGACCAGGAGGTGATTTCATCTTTGCGAGATATGATAGCATGTCTATCGACAGGCTGATTGTTGTGTATAGGTATCTTTGATTCATCGGCCACCGTGGAGCAAAGGAAGTATTCTTTATATCATGGCGAGATACATGCCAGCCTTGATGCTCTCTGTATACTTATGCAGTGAGTCCAGATCGCATGCTCCATCATCAACATGTAGCTAATTAGGATACTGAAGCGAACTATTTCCCGAATGAAAAATTTGTGGTGAGTATTAGTCGGAAACAATGTCACCTGCGATCCTGAAGATTCGCCGATGTAGACTTGTAAAATTCTACAGTCAGCGTGGTATTGTAAGTATTGTAACAATGGAATTTTCCAGTCCCGCTTCAAGTTCGTCCCCCAGGTACTGTTGCATTGTGCATGGCTGGTGCAGAAGGTATTACAATGTTTATAGTGTACTCACGCAGAATACTGACAGGATCTCCAGGTATCTTCATCCTTCGTACCTATGCATTATGGGGGACAAAAGAAATCCATTCTGGGCCTTATGTTAACAACGGTACTGGTGCGCATACAGTTGCGTTCCCACATTATGTACTCTGACATACTTCACTTCAGTGCCTGGGGATCTTGAACGTGGTAATAACACTGAAGTTTTGGAACCAGTCGAAATGTGAGTGTCTTGAAGAAGAGCCGCATGTAAATCGCTCAGTGTAGGTCGATGACAGTCCAACTATCAGACATAGGTGGCGGTTGCTACTCATTATACCACGACACGAAGGCTGCATATAATTGGTCACTTATGGCAGCATTCGAGCTTGGTGAGATCACGAAGCCATAAATGTAGTCGAGTGCTCACTCTGTTGCCACAGAGGTCATGGTATTCACCATTATTCGTGTATATTGGGCATACCGCGAACGAAGGTATCTGCTGCTCGATATCCTTGTACAACACAACATTTTTTACTTCAGAATTGGGCTAAGCTAGTAGTACCCTATTATTTTACCATCTCGCGGTATCGCCAATGCCCGCACCTCCCCGCTATGGCCTTCCATCTTCTTCAACACAACACCTGTCTCCAAGTCCTAAAGACGAAGTGTCTTGTCGTCCGAGCCAGTAATCATTCGTCGTTTGTCGGGGAACACTGCGACGGCGGTTATGCCCCTCTCATGATCTTCAAAAGTTTGAATGGGTGTGGTGCTTGGAATGAGCTGTGACATTTTACTGGAGGTTGATGGTGTTGAGTACGGCCGAGGGATTGTGGGTGTCTTTCTCTAAGCCGCAGAGGTGTGCGTATTGTACGTTTTTATGTTACTTCACCGCGCTAATCTTCCTTGTTTCCATAGACGCCCGAGACACGAGGCAGTTCGCCATTACCGGTTCAACAAAAATGCTCCCAACCTGTCATAACTGACTGCACTGCCTACATGCGTCCGACATTTGTCTTCACAGTTTCAAGCCCTACCGAGACATCAAGCGAGCATCACACCTCCAACAAACTTTCAAGCTCGAGTCTTACGTCTCATGACCGCTTACGGCTCGCTGTAGACTAGTAAGTATTTGCGTGTCTATGGTGCATCTTGATTGTTTATCCTCGTCAGGAAGGGGACGTTTCCAGTACTGTGTACCAAGAACATTGAGCTTGCTTTCGCCTGCAATGAATTCGAGCCTGAGAACGACCATCATGCGCATCATAAATAAATAAAATACAAGAACATTGTAGCGAATGATTTGTGAAGCGCACAGTAGTCTCGATCCTAGCATTCCGATCAGCATCTACCCGTGTATAGGAAGTCAGTCAGAGTCGGATGACGAGCGCTGAGCTTGAAGATGCAAAGAACTTGGAGGGTGCTGCTTACAAGTTCAACACAGATTGGAATCGGACGAAGAAACTGTCAACACAGATTTGTTTGATGAAGACGAGGAATCGGACAAAGAAACTGACGTACATCTATCTAGTACTTTCGCTGAGCGCTGCTAGCGTAGCTCGCAATTCAGTAATTTCTGTTTGCATTCGAATATGTTCAGCCTCGGCTCGGACCCGTTCAGCCTCTCGTTCTGCCTGAACTCGGACTCGTTCTGCCTCTCGTTCTGCCTGAACTCGGACTCGTTCTGCCTCAAATCGGACTCGTTCTGCCTCAAATCGGACTCGCTCTGCCTCCAATTCTGCCTTGATTTGGTCTTGCCCTGCGAGACCTTGTGCGAGACCTTCAGCTCACAGCTGAAAAAAAAACAACGACATATCATCATCAGGAGAGGTCATGACAGAATAGTTACTACTACCTGTTGCTTATTAGCTTCATCAGCTTTTCTCTTCAGTTCCTCTTCATTCTCTATATCTCTCCATCTCGCATCATAATCTCTGCACACAACCTCCACACTATCAGCTTTCCGGATAGCGAACCCACGGTAGTGCGAGCGCTGGTCAACGAGAGCGCTATGTGTTTCGATGCAATTAGGGAAGAGCTGTTTCAAAGTCTCCCATACAGTGAATGAGAACCAGTAGCACTGGTTCTCGTATAGGTCGTAGTATGGAGCGTGTTGGTTCACAACAGACAAGAGGATCGAGACTTGTGCCGCTGACGGACATGCAAGAGGGGAGAAGTCAAGCGTACAAAGTTTGGTGAATGGTGCATAGGTGTCCGCGAGGTACTGCGGAAATGAGGAGCCCTGGCGTGAAGTATGCACAATATCTTCAGCAGCAGTTTCAGAAGCTGAAGGAGAAATAAGGTTTGAGGTGTGAATAAGTCTTGATGAGGAGTTGTTGCGGGGGTCCTGCTTAGGAATGCGTTCGATGACCACGGCAGCGACTGCAGACTCAGAATAATCCCAATGATGAAAATGCAGGAGTAAAAACTCGTGTTGTTTGTTATGGTTGCACTTGCAATACACGACACGTTTGAGTCCACATTGTAGGGAAAGACGGTTTGACATGATGAGTGTCTGCCATGCTGCCACATCAATACGACTCTCCCCCGAACTGAAGAGCCCAGGAACGTCAGTAGGAGACTTTGACATGAATGGACGAAGAAGTGAGGCGAAGAAAGCTCGAAGGCTGAAGCGAGTTTTTAAGTCTTGCTTCATGATTGACAAGGGTTGTCCGCTAAACAGGTATCTGGATGCACGGCAGAATCAATCTATGTATAGTGTCGATTGCAATAGGGTACTAATAGTGGGTTTGTGATACCACATGGAAGCGGCATCGCTGCTTCTCGGCGCTTTCCGAACAAGTATGACCTCTTCCCAATTTCCACTTCAGTTCCAAAACTGACGCATAAATACAACTCCAACTCACTCCTCCCCTTGCAGATTGGTAGACTCGCTGATGGCGCACGCACTATGGAGAATGACGTCGAGCCTGATCTCGTCCTTGTACGATAGCCAGGTGCCCGGCCAGCGTGTGGATGTCTGTGTGAATCGTCATTTGTTCAATGAGATTCTTTTAAAATGTCCTTTCTTGCAAAGATTTTGGTATTGTTGACTATATTCGCAAATTTTCCGTACTCAAAAATACGACCTCGCATCTTCCAAGCATTCCATTCCTAATCTCGTCTCCGCAGATATTCATCTACCCTCTCTTCATGCACTTCACTCATACACCTGCACGCAGTTAGCACTTGCCTATGAGGAGGTGAATGACTATGCAAGGTCTGTTTATTGCTCTCACTTTTGGATGTGATTGACTGCCCTAATTCTCCAGTTGTTGTTGCACCGCAACGGTCCACAGTGACCATTTTAGGATCCTTTCTTCGACGCCCAAGAGGAACTTCTACTTCGCAGCAACAACCATCACCAGCAGATTCCCTACCCTCTCCAATAATCCCGTCAACAATAAGACGACGAAGTTTTGTACCTCAAATAAACTCATCTTCGAATAACACCACAAGCCTTGGTCCAATTTCAAACATTCTACATCGCGGACGGTCAGCCGGCACCGTCCGAACACGCAGACATCATTCGTGTAGGCAACCGAGCAGAACTCGTTTTCTCCACAGCCGCTGTCGTCCTTGCCTCACTTCCATAATCGGATGGGCTGGCATCCTCTTCAATAACCGCTCTTTCCTAGCAGTTTACACTTTCACTCTCTGGCTTTGCTTTGCCCTCCTTGTCACCCGCAGCTACATGACCTACAAACAACGTACATTCAACCTCGAAGGCAAGCTAAATTCCCAGTGGTCTCGCGATCTCGGTGCAACCGGCCGTCTCAGGATCCAAAACAAGCTCCATTGCTGTGGGTATTACTCCCCCTTCGTCGAAGCTACTGTCTCCCAAAGCTGTTACGCCCGCTCCGTCCTCCCAGGGTGCAAAGAAGCATACGTCAACTTTGAGAAATGCGCCTTGGACTTCTGGTACACTATCGCTTTCCCCCTGGTGCCGCTCCAGCTCGTAATCATGCTTGCGGGTCTCTTGTGCTCAAACCACGTAACCTACCGCTTCGGTAAAGGCATGATGCCCAAGGCCTATAGGCTCAGCATGGCAAGTATGGCTGTCATCATGGATAATTATGCCAAGTGGGTTATTTCCTATCTATCCCCGCATGTATGTATTAATATTTTCACTAAAGCCAACTGGCGGAACAATACGGCAGCGAAATCGCGTCTGATATCTTAGCGCGGTCTTGGCACCTTGATTCTGTGACATATGCCTCCGGCGTTGCGAACGGGACAGGCACAACATATGCACTTTCTCAAGGCAGGTACGATTCACTGGCGGTGAAGTCGCCCTACACGGAGAGAATATGAATGAGTGAGCGATGATAGATGGACTAGTTTTCTTCCAAAATTTCTTGCGCTGATACACGTGCTCTGATATACTGTGTCAAGTTCTTGCTTTCCTATTTACCCTGACGACTTTAATTATGCAGCTGCCGAATGCTGGCTGCACGTTCTTGACTCACCAGTTTCGCTCATTTCTGCTATGCCTCGTACGCGATTGTTTCGGTGTACTGGCGTACATACAGCTATTCAATTTCAATAGCTACCTCCATTCTTTACATATGATTAACAAATATACCGCGTGTTTCTCGTGTTTGAGGATGTGTAGCACGAGTTGACCAACCAGTCGTTTCAACAAGTGGTCATTTAAATTCGCGATGTCCCTACTTGAAGTACACGGTTAAGGCCTCATGTCAAGGTGTTCCTCAGAGTGAAGTGACCGCCATCCTCAAGCGGGAGGATAAAGCGATACTGTTCGAGGGAAATCCTAGACTACCTATCATTCCAATCTGCATCAAAGGCTGCACAGGGCATCTCGAAGAGATTCTTCGGTCTGATTCATTTGTCCCTCAACAAAGAGTAGCCGAGAGGCATTCGTGGATCTTCTTGCTGATTGCGACACAGATAAACACCATGTAGAAGGCAATCGAGATGATGGGAATGATCTACATGGTTGATCAAAGCTCTGATGAGCGATTTCAATGAGATTATAACAGCGAAATAACACACCAGGTCTCCTAAAACATAAAACCCGTTGTTCGATAGGGCGAAACATACCAGCGAGGCGCAAAGAGCTGCAGAGTATTAAGGCGCGGCGTCTACGAGTACCTGCAATATAGGCATGTCATTATTCGTAGCGTAAGTCCCAGAGACATTGCGTTCGATCGTCCAGATGTGATATGCCAACAGTCCTGTATATATTCAGGTCATTAATATCATAGACCTCAGTATAGTGCTTACGCAAAAGTGAACTTACCTGAACTGAGCAAATTAGTTGCAAGCGTCAAGGAAAGGAACACCGTGATCCAATGTCCAGTCTGGTTGCCGAAGACGTTTTTGGCATTGGTAGTCGGTGCTTGCACATAGACCATACAAATACCAAACGCTTCGAAACAACACACGTCAGGGCATCCAAATTTTTGCGTACGATTGCAAATAACCTGCGACACCGCACCACATCATGCATGGTAGGATGATGTTCCAGACAGATCGCCAAATGGCGTAACATCAATAGATCTCTTTTATGTAAGTCACCAGGGTTTCAAGCTTGCTGGCAGAAAAAACTTGAACGCACCACCACTCCGTCACCCAGCAAAGTTTGCAAAGTGATTATCGTATTCTTTGTCACAAATGTTTGTTGGGTCACGTCTGCAAAGAATCTTGCTGGCCCATCATGGAAGGTATTGCCATACTTCACCAGTCCATATTCGAGACGAATAATACCTACGATCAAGTGCTAGGGAGACTTTAGCGAATGAAGTTGGATGAGAGTGGTAAGAAGCTGACCACAGTCCCAGCGCATGCAGCAGCACCAACGTACCCGGTTCCTGCATTGGTTTCGTCGTCTACGGATTTGGCGACACGGTAGCATACGCCTGCGCGTTCGGTGTCTCCGAGTGCATGTGCGAGGTGTGCGGCGTGGAGGGTAATGCGGGCGCTATATGAGTTAAATAGGTCGTGTGCGTGGGTTAGGGAGAGTAGTGCGTTGAGGTGTGTTTCTGCGGCATCGAATTCAGAGCGCTAAAATTGATATCTGTGTTGTAGGCTCGTGACCAGCCTGGCTTATTACCACGGACAAGTTGAGTGGTGAAGCCAAAACACTTAACAACATCTCACACGTAATAGTAAAGACTGGTTACGAGTCTAGCGAAGTTCGGCATTTACGAGCTGGAACAAATTGCAATGCCCCGTTTCAAACTTTGACTTGCTCTCCTTCAAGTTTTACACGTAAGTCTCGCGTGGCAAAGCACCAAAAAGTCATGCGATGTGTTACCATTTTCCTTCTAAACTCTCATCCCCTTCTTTCAGTACTGATGGCCATCAGCACAAACAGTGATATCCATTCACAGTTCAGTGAGGATGGCTCCGGCCTATACTCACCCATCTTCGGGACTCAATTTTCTCAGCTGCTTGGAGACAGTAAGTCCTATCAAACTTGTACTTTCAAACAATATTGATCGTCAATTTTGTCCACAATGAAGTTCATTATTATCAAGAACAGCTAGATATACAACATGCAGCGGGTATCCTAGCCTCTCAATTCGATTACACTAATATCCACCCACACCTTCACCTTCTCGAAACCCCTTTGGATCTTCAGTTTCCTCTTCCACAAAGAAACCACATTCAAGTTGTCCTTGACATACCGCCCCATGCCTACCCTAGCACCTGTCTTCCACCCTCTCCAGCTCATGGTGGCGCCATCAATTTGTCTTACCAACTTGAAGGCCCCGACAACCGAAGATATTCTGCTAAGGACTTTCGCGCACAATCTTACTCTTCAGGTGGCTCAGCGCAACCTTCTGCAATACAAACGCCAGAGAGTACTAGATCCTCTGTTCTAATGTCAGAGCCAACCCCTCAACCACAGCCAATGGCATCCACACCACAGGATCCGCTTCACAGGGAAATTTCGAATCAAGTGATAGCTTGTCGGCAATGGTGCGTTCATTCTTATTCTTATTTCAGGCTGCTCATTCACGTGGTTGCTAAGTCGTGCAAGGAAAATTCGGTGCGACTCCACAAGACCAATGTGTCATAATTGTGTGTGCCGCTCGAATGAATGCCAATATGACGCAACACCTAAACGGCGAGGGCCTGATAAAAGGCCAGGCACTCGCCAGCGCTCACATAAGAAACGTCTGATTGATGGCTCACCGCCTCCTTCCCTTCCATCCAAGCGGAAACGCACTCAGAAATGACGACTCCGAGCTTCTGAGGGAAGCTTGTGGACTTCCCAATGTTCCCGCTTTGTGGCCTGGAGGGGATATAATTCAATTCCAGCCCTGGTTTTCACCCACGGGCTCTGACCTTTCTTTTTTCCAATCCTAGTGCCCATGAATACCACCATCTCTCTACACCCTCCCATCACCCTTCACACCAGCTCTGCGCTTGCTTCTTCAACCTGCAGCCTAGCTATGCCGCCACCGCCACCAATTTTTTTCGGAACAGCACATCACGCATCACGACCGAGCGGCACGTCCGCGTCAAGATCCAGCGCCACCTCCGCGCTCGTCGTTGATATTTCCTTCGTTATCTCTTCCCATCAATCCTCGTTGTCTCTGTCCACCAATTACCACTACCTGATACCCTCATTTTTTGCTCGATGATCTCCACTGCATCCTGGATTTTCTCTCCTCCTTGCAGTTCCACCTCATTATATACTACCCTACTGTTTACATAGATGTTCCTGTCAAATACTTTGATAATTTGTATATCATACCCTCGAGCTCACTCAGTAAACCAAAGACACGAATTTTTGAGTTCATAATTAAAATATTATCGGGAAGAGGCGAAACTACACATTCAAGTTCTATATGGGAGGCAGTACTAGTAGGACACCAGGATGCCAAATTGGTGTATGAGGAAGTGCTGCCCAAAGGAATGCGCTCGATCATAAGCATCGGTGCGGTAACCCAGCCGAAGTCCATCGAAAGCGTGCAAAAGGATTGGGGGTAGCATCGTAGGAGGTATGTTGATATCGAGTATTGGTCGGGTACCACGGTGGTGAGTGTTTAAGGGAGTGGCGCGAACAGCACGGAATAGGCATGCGCGAGGGCAGTGAACTACTTAGAGGACAACATGTTGTGTCAGCAGTTGCGGCCAACTTTGAAGATAGCCTGTTGCTAAACATCTTACTCCTTGCGTTTCTCGAGTGCGCCATACAAAGAGACTCTGGGTCAGAATCAATACTGACCCGCTCCTTCCTCACTTGAAAAGTAGTCATGAACGGTGCCTTCGGTGAAATTGTATTGAGTAAAGAATAAGCAAAAGAATGATCTGCACACCTTAACGTGACTTTGAAGCAGTCGACTGGACTTCTTATCAATGTCAATGACACTACGTCTGGGTGGCTGGGAAAGTAGGATTCAATATCAATAACTATCTTGACCATCTCTTTGTCAAGTTTTGCCTGCAAAGACACGTCAAATCATACCCTAAGCAAATACGCCGCTGCAGTGCCATTAATCACTGTTGAATTTGGATCATGAGGGCAAATAGCAAGAAACCAGCGAGCGCAGACGGCCCGAGTTAGTATTTAAGTGCCGTTAGAACAAAACGAACTCCTCGTAGCGTAGAACAGACCTCAGTTAAAAGAATGACTAAACCGACTGTGACCTGGATAGGCGCATTCCAGACTAGTAAATAGTAAGTCATCTCGAAATTTGAACGCCAGAGGTCCTATATACTGACCTGCATGCTAGTAGCGAGGAACAGGCTGCAGTCAGTCGACAACATCAGTATTATGCTCGAGTTTGCAACTCACAAACCACTGCGAGCACGCATCAATCCTGGTCACGTCCGTAGATATATGGTTAACAAGAGCGGTGTTCGTCGGTTACCCTTTTGAAAGACACTCGTCTGATCAGGCCGCAGATGGCCAAGATGCGTTGATTGCAGTAGTGTATGATCTTCCACAATTCCACGAGCGCAAAAAGGAGGAGCATGCGGTGGGTTGCTTCATTTATCACATCCTCCAGCCACACATGACCGTGGTGCTGAACAAATATCCATCGCTCTGAGGCGAACCAGGCAGAGACAGCAGCGAGGCCAAAAGAAGGGACAGTCTGGGATATTGGGGTAAGAATACATTTTAAATTCGCTGAGTGATTAATAGACTTACTGTGAAAACAGTCGTGATGGTGGATGTGACAGATCCCTGATCATAGCCATTACATCTTAGATACACGACTTGCAGCAGAATAAGAATCCGTATCTGGGTTGTAGTATATGTGAATAGCATCAAGCCCGCGGAAAAGCATGCCACAGTCATGACGAGAAAGACTAAAGGTGACCGTTTAGTTTATATCAATACCCACCAAGGTACCCTATGGCCTGGAGAGCGACTGGCAACTGTTATTTGAGACGAGTATAAGCAGGTCACATGAAAAACTTACTACATGGCTTGCTTCCACGTGAGACCAAGGAGACTGTTCACTGCGGCTGCGATACTGAAAACCAACGAGGAGAACTAGAAACACGTTAACAGACTTCTCAGGCACCCTGCCTGTCAGTGATACGAGAACTGCAAGGTCGTTGCCGTCGCAGCTGAGAAGAACGTTGCGACTGTCGACAAGTTTAGCAGGTTTGCTGCTGCATGCTGCTGGACATGTCCAGAGATAAACTCATGGACGAATCATGCTAGAATGAGCTGGCTGAAAATAAGACCGCAGAAACACTCGAACGTGAGACCACATTGCTCGAGCCAGTGAACAAATCCCTCCGGCGTTATACAGTAGCCTTGGGCAGTCCGCGGGCTAAAAAAATGTTGCGAGCAAATGAAACGGACGGGCAACAAGGTAAAACTTACTAGACAACGGTCACGACCCAACCGACTCCTCGAGTAAAGACAACAAGTTCGTTGGTAGCGCGCTGTACAGCGATGCAGGGGTGAAACGTGGGGTTGATGCAAGTAACCATGGTACTGTGGACGAAAGATGGGTGGCTGTGAAGATAGCAGTTCAAGTTGAGATAGAAAAACAGGATAGAGGAAATGCTTGCAACTTACTAGCTTGTATAGCGATGGCGGCTTCAATTCACAGGCGGCGGCTGCAGCTAAGTAACCATGCTCAAATTAGGGTGAAGTAGAAGACCAAGAAAAACTTACAGATTAATGGCTTGGAAAGACACTGGTATTTGAATAGCGGATATCATTTGGGAGACACAGTAGTAACATGTTAGACTTGGCGTCAATGAGAAGCAAGAGAAGTGCGAGAGCTTAAAGCAAATTCGCATGTAAAAATTGTGATCGGTCTGAGCTGAAAAGAAAATGAGGGAAGGCGTTGGCGTGCCGCACGAGTTGTAGAATAATGATCGCATTGCTTGTCCATCCGCGATATAGGTTACTTATGTAAGCACCCATGTATGCACAACTTACCAGTCAAGCTTCTGGAAATTTGGTCATGGCAAGGGGGACCGTTTTACCCTTTGCCATGACGAAGCTGCTGCTCATGAACCGAAGATGGATCATGGCAGATCTCTCAGACTCGGAATCTTCCGCAGCTCGCGTGGTTTGCGCCCGCTTCCCAAAACTGGTGCTCTTCTGGACACCACATCTGAAGAAAAGCACAAGTCCAGGCGCTCTATGCTGTCCTTCCTTGGAAGGAAGAAGACCGACCGAGCATTCAATTCAACTTCAACTTTGCCTAGAAAGTTCACCAATGCTCCTTCACCATCTGTCGGCAAAGAGTGAGTTTTTCGTCTGAACTGTGCATTCATTTTTTGCTAAAACCACCATTACTTGATTGCATATCGCTGTAGGCTCTTCGCCATTGCTTCAACTGCAGATGGATCTCCGTTTGACGAACGGCTCCCTTCTTCCCTTCCGAGTTCTCCATTGAATGCGTCGCTGCCATCACTGGGCTCCAAATTCGCCGCCCATTTCTCATCTCCTATCAAAACTCTGAAGGCACGATTTTCTTCATCGTACAAGTCAACAAACACCCCTACCACTCGTTCATCCACCACTCTTTCTTTCCCTGTAGCCCATTGCAATGTTACTTCCCTGGAGTCCCGCAGCTCCAGCACTGTAAATAGCCGACCCGCCACATCAACACCACTTCTTCAACCCTCTGCAGAGAACGCTCCTTACTATGAAATAATCGACGATTTTTCTGATTTGTTTACACTTCCTGAGCATCTTCCAGAACCGACCCAGTCTGCTCAAACAGCTTCCGCCCTGTCACCCGTTGTTGTTAGCATGGAACCAACTACTCCCTCAAGCAAGTGTTCAAGTAGCTGCCTTAAGCTGCCAGCTGCGAGCCCTCCACATCATTTCTCGATCTCTCGTAAATGTTGGAGCGACCTTGCTCATGGATCCAGTCTTTCGGGAAGCAATACAGATGTGTCTTGCGCTACAGACAGTAGCATGTGTAGCAGGAGAGGTTTCGGCAATGAGCTATGAAGTGTCCGGCCCCTTTGCAGCGTACACCCTCTTCATCGGGGAATTTGACCTGCGGCCCTCCTTCTTCTGCCTCCCTACCTTTACCACTACCCTCAGCTCGGTTGACACTGAGGTTACTGATAAGCTTGTCGTCAGACAGTCCTGTTGGATAATCCGACATAACATCCAAGTCTAGCTATTACTTTTCATTTGTTTATATTTACATTCACTTACTGCGCACACGTACAATTCTTTACGTCATCGCTAACATGGACAGGTATATAATTCTCGCACCTGTGTCATTTTATTTCAGTCCTTCCACTCAAACTGAAGTGAGATCTCTGCGCTCGATATTGTACTCAACAGTCGCTAGCATCTACCGACGGCGATGACGACGTCAATAACCATACCCCCTTGTCGCATGGTCATTATAATGATGATAGGCTATTCTCATCAAATGTGGTCTTCGTTCATTGATGGTAATGGTCTTGGCAGAGTCGACAAGAAGGGTTCGCAGAAGCAGAGGTAGGCTATTCTTAGAATAGGGGAGCTCCATCACAAAAATTGCTCATACTAGACATAACAATACATAGATATATATACGGTGTTAACACTGTCAACAATATCAGGGTTAGGGTCTAGTATGTCTGAGCAGACTTGGAACCTGAAATGTCCAATGGACAGAGCGTGTACGACGTGTTCCAGGCAAATATATTATTATCTCAATTAGATTATTCAGACATTGTAAATCACACAGAGACATCCAGTTAAAGTCAGATATTGATTATCATCATGAGAGTACAATGTATTGTAAGGCGCTACAATGTAAGGAACCTGCTGCACTAGCAGGATATCACTGAATGAGAGAATACTGAGATAGCATTAAAAGCAAAATGAGAGCACAATACCACGAGTCCCAGTGCGAGAATATGAGTGCAACAAGGCAAAGTTCAATTTGGAAATGGAGTGATTTGAGAGGCGGTCGCCGAGCCTCTCCAAAGTGGTTGCCGAGTGCCACCCTCTTCTGTGTCAAGGTTGAGTGCAGCAAACTTTGCATGCGTACTGCAGCATACGTCAGGCCTGTTTGAGAGGTTATGGTGGTCAGAAAGATAAAAGAACTAGGATGCTAAGATGAAAACACGTGTCTATGTGCTGGGACGATGTTGAGCGCCGTCGGTATGAGGACTGTGGTTGGTACCAGGGGATATGGCCCAAAAGCCACGGCTTTGGCCTGGAACAATCCAGGCTGTGCCAAAGCCACCAATGACAGCTGGCTTTGGCCTGAGCTGCGGCTCAAATAGTGAAAATGTAGTTAGTGATCTGTAGGTCATGAGGTCACTGTACAACTAGCATTCAACCACATAACTCACCTGCATGCAGCGCGCTTGTCAAAATGAGTGATCATTGCTGTTGATGATTGATATCGGGAGGCCATATGAAGATGGATGCATGATGGAGCCAATGAGACGAGGTAACATCTGAAGTCGTCAGATTGTTTCAAGAATGCTGGAATCAACTAGATAGGACGCACAAAATTGATCATATGTGTGAACACTATGCGCTGGTCTCAACTAAGCACTGCACAGTACTATCGTTGACCTTCCATAATGTCCCAACGACACTCCTAACCGCAGCAAATTGCAGGCCAGCCTCTAGATGTAACACTAGAAATGCAAATTGATGCAGAGACAGGTCCATTTGCATGATGTTGAGGAGTGAAAGCAGCTGGTCGCGCATAAGAAAGGCTGACTTTGACTCGGAGGGTTCATAAGTGCCTGAGTCGATTGAGCAACTAGAGGATAGACAAAGGTAAGTTGCCCCAACCAGAGTCAAGTCTATATGTGCCAACATACCTTGTCAAGTTGTCCATACTCTAATGTTGTCATGAAGGATGAAGCTAAAGATAAAGAACATATCAGTTGCCCATCCAGAGTCGAGTCTACATGTGCGCACAGACAAGTGCAAAACATCCATTAGCCTGGTCCTTCGCGAGCGCATGAATGAAAGAGCATAGTCTAATTACGAGAGTCAGCGTGTGTAACTATGAGCTGTAATGAATACATACCTCAGTGAGAGTGAAACAACCTGAAACAATGTGCCATAGTCTGTCTTGAATCGATGAGGAGGTTGTGAAGCAGGCCAACTCGAATAACAATAAAGGTACTGTAGTCACGATCACTGGATGGTATGAGACAAGGCATGCTGAGATGGGATATGTGGACGCACCATTGTAGTAGTCAGGAACATTGGATTTTGCAGCCGGTTTAAACTTTAAGGAATGCCTCCGCGTTGTGATTAGGTGGGGTGTTTCCCCCCTAGTGATTCAACACGTCAGTGAGATAACAATGCATATAGTCGACTAAATTGAACACTCACATGCTCAAGTGAATAACCCTGAAACAGGCCCTCATCCTCATCGTAGTTGCTGGCAGGTGGCTAGTAGAACAAGACAAGCAAGCACCGCCAAAATCGAAATTCTATCTGAGAGCAGAACATTGCCATGGCGCCTTCAGCATCAGGTATGCAGCTCAAAAGACAAGAGGATGCACAACCGAGAGCAGGATGTGGCCATGATACCATCAGTGGTGGTGAAGTAACACAAGAGACGAATCACGCACTGCTCGAGAATAGGTCATGCCTGTTACGTCGACTGTAGGTCGGCGTGTGCGAACTAGGATAGGTCTTCTCAGCGACGACTCGAGTGAGTCTACTGAAGCTGAGCGTGGTCTGGCCTTGACGGAACGTCAAGGATTCCTCCGGCGATCTCGGTAAGACGGCGCTCGTCGAGATGCAGGGCTAGCGGATACGTGCAAAGTCGTATGGGAGCGACTTTGAAGTGCGGTCTCACACAAGGAAGCTGGTAGGCTTAGATGAGCAAGTTCTGTGGTAGAACCTAGTAGATTAAAGTGAAGTATAATCTACAACAATGTATGTACTTATATATAGTGTATGTAAGCGTTCAAGCTCAGTCTGTAATCTATAGTATATCTCCTAATCTAAGATAACCAGACATGAGGTTAGATAAAGTACATGAGGCTTAACCTCTGATCATACATGCAGCGCCAAGTGCAGCTGCGCATAGGTACAGGAAGCGCCAAGCGCTCCGGGTCTTCATACATGAGGCGCCTTGAGGCGCTCCGGATCTTCATGAAGCGACATGCTGTATACATGCGCTGATCTAGGGTGTCCATGAGGCGTACAGCCTCCATGGAACAGGTACAAGGCCGTCTAGGCCAGGGGCGGGGTCATAGCGCCTGGGGGCGGGGTCATAGCGGTCCAGACCACTGTCTTTCTAGGCGCAGGCAGCGCACCGCCGCGCGGGGAGTCTAGCAGAGCGGGGGCAGGTGTAGGGAGAGCTGGGGCTCTAGTAGGTGTTACAGATCCCTGTAACAATGCCCAGCATACTATCAAGACCCAGCCCATAAGCCAATATCACGCACTATCTAGGAGCAGGATATTCAGTGGCACTGTCAGTATCAGGTAAACACATGCACCTACCAAAGACTCCCTGCCATCACTGTAGTTGTATAATAAGTAGGACTAGGTAGAAACTCAACACGAAGAGTGGAAAAGAGTGGAAGCAATGCGCATATACTCACCTTCAGGCAAATTTATAAATGTAGCTGCACTCCATGCAGAGATATGTATGAGAAGGGACAGACCAAGTGAGCTATTCACTTGGACGGATGTTTATGTCAAGAACTACAAATGGGAGCTACAAGGGGGATGGTAGTAGTGGGAAGAGAAGAAGTGGGTGGAGAAGATCAGAGGCATGATTGGAGACGGCTCAAAAGTTAACGTTGAACCAGCCCAACACAACCCCAGCAGTTTGCACTTTGGCAAAGTGCCAAAGGGTACCAAACAAAGGACTTGAAAGAAAACTGAGTGTGTGTAGATCGAGGAAGGATATGGCGCACTTTGATGTATTTAGCACGCTTCTGGATCGATCGAAGGGCTGGCGCATCAAATTTTCGTTTTCATTTTCTGTTGCGCAAAGACTTTGATTACAGTATCTATACGACATTATGTATATATTGTAGTGTCTTAGATATGTCATGTAGATACAAGAAGTACCTACTTAATGTCGTTATGATAGTATCGTGAGGTGGGAGGTATCATTCTGAGTTAATTGCTGCATTCAAATGTTGCATTGGGGTGTTGATGACATCACATGGACTTGTTTGGTCATATGTTCAGCCACCCTACCATCCATATCGGGTAATCTCTCAGTTGCGCAATTTTTGTGATGCCAGAGTAGACCGCTGTCCGCTGTCGCTTTCACGGCAGCTTCTCCATGGCAGCTCGAGGCATGTATACGTGCTGGACCATGTAAATGGAGTTGCCTTTGGCGTACTTCTATTCATATGCGACATCTACTCCTGCCTACATCGTAACATCTAGTGAGGAATCGTAATACTCACTTGGCTGAAGGCATGTAACAAGAGAACTGTAAGAAAGGTAACGAGAACTGCAGAACAATTTTTTGATGTTCGAGAACACGTCCACTGTTGGCTCAAATTTTTTCAAGATGTCAAAACACTGAGGGAAAAAAAACAATGTACACAAGGTGTGAGCGCAATGATTAGATAGAAATGGATCGCCTGTTCCTTTGGGAGATGGATACAGATACACGGCAAGGATAATTGATGGAGGGCTGCTCTTGGGGAAATGTCTGGCAGTGGACGAGGAGGGCAGGATGCAACAAATGAGCAGAGCATGGCCATGGTACTTTCATAGTCCTGGCTAAACATGCCAGCCTGAGCAGGCTATACTGTGAGAATGATACATTATAAAACTAGTAATGTCAGTGTGAGGGTAATACATGAATCATTGAACTACTGAGAATTACTAGGAGGTATAGCAGTGATGTATCAGTGGAGGATCTTACCAAGCAGCTGCCAGTCCAGCTTCTTGGCTTCCAAATCAAGCTTAGTCAGCATGTACCTTGCTTCCTTTTATTTTTATCCTGTCTTCTATGCATCTTTTAATTTGTCAGCACCTATTTTCAGTTATACTGGTGCTGGGTCATGCAGCCCGCCAGATAATCTATTTTTATCCTATCTCCTATGCATCTTTTATTCGTCAGCACCTATTTTCAGTCATACTGGTGCCGGGTCATGTAGCCTGCCTCGTTCGTTCAAATTCTTCAAATCCCACCTAGTCACCACTCCCTTTATCTTAGACGTCTGTTAGTTGAGTGTTTCACACACCATAATTACTTTAGATATTTCTTTACAAAAAATATTGTCATATTAGCGCTTATCAATTCCTCAGGTGACTCGAACATGTTCAAATTTCGTGAGTAGGTACTATCCCGCCCTCCCAATGGCTCCACCATGCTTGTGTACCACCCCCGAGCTAGTAACGCTGGGCCCAGCCCAACCTTTTAGAACATGTGACCTAAGATCTATGTATAGAGATCCGAGTCAGTAATGTATCAGTTGAACTCAAACGCTGCAGAAATTCGACTAAGTCCGACCTTGAGAAATTTGGCCAAGTCCACCAAGTCAAAGTCAATACTTCTCGGCTGTGAGCTTGGGCGGTTCAGTCCTTATTATGGGTTTTCCATTCATACAGAATTAGATGACGGACTCAGAATGAGGCATTGATGCATTAACACGACGGACTCAAGCAATACATACAATGTAGTACACGAGGAAGCTGATTATGGTACACTAACGACCAAAAGAGATGAAAGAATGAGCTACTGTGAGAGGTGAATGCGGAAACAAATGTTGGAGTTTACCGACAGGCAAAGACTTGTTACTAAGAGGGCTGTGGCTGGGCATATTGTAGTACTGGGAAAAGAGCAGCTATGAATGAACACGAAAGAATTTACCTAAGTTGTACCTATTGCATTGGCAGCAGCCGCCTGGGATGACTGGAAGCATTGTCGTTTACCTTGGCCTCCCTCGATGGGCTGCGAGTTCTCAGTGGGTAGGACCACTGCACCCTGCCTCTTCTGACGCTTTGCAGAGACTGTCTCATTGCTCTTTGTGGACTTGCGTTTAGCAGCCTTCGTTGTCGCTGGTAACACCCCACCAACTGTGGCGGGTGGAGAAGGAGTGGCCATAATAGGTTCCATGGTGGGAGGTTCAGGCACAACTGAAGATGGTTGCACAGAAGGGATTTCTACTGAAGTTGGAGTATGCGTGAGAGTAGGAGTTGCCATGGGAGCAAAGGGATTGTTGTATGGGGCAGAAGCGTAAGAATTGGCATGTGCAGTCTTTGTGAGAACGGATGATATATGGCGAAGACGAGGAGGACATGCTTGGCTCTGCAAAGTTGTGAGGGCGTTGTCAGAGTCGTGTTCCAAGGGACCAGCAGAATTAAGGTCTGCCAATCTCGAGGTGGAAGTTAGAGGAGATAATCTTGAAGAAGCAAACCAATCCATTCGAGAGGAAGTGGGCGAAAACTGTATTGGAGAAGAGGGAGGTAATGGAGATGGTGGCTTGTAGTTGGGCGGCATCGGTAGGATTGTACTGTTGAAGTCTAGATCAACGTCGTCATCTTGAAGATCGGGGGGAGCAAATTGGAAGAAGTTGTAAGCGGATTGCAACCAGGATGGTACTGACACCATGAATGATGTATCGAGTGTGGAAGTGAATGTGGAAGAGACAGTAGTGAGCGATGTATCAGGTGAGACAGTAGCAAGTGATGTATCGAGTGAGACATCGAGTGTGGAAGTAAATGCGGAAGAAACAGTAGTGAGCGATGTATCAGGTGAGACAGTAGCAAGTGATGTATCGAGTGAGACAGTGGCAAGTGATGTATCAGGTGTGGAAGAGGATGCGGAAGGGATGGTAGCGAGTGATGTATCAGCTGTGACGGAGTTATGGGAGTTATGGGCTGGCAGCACCTGTGTGTCTGGCAGTGATGTATCATTCTGGTCAGGCATGGTGGTTCCCTTTGATAATAATAATGCAGCATTGGCTACATCTTGATCAGCTTCAAACAGAGACGCCAACCATTAGACGACTCACGAAATGCTCGAGATGCAAACTCAAAGTAAGGCACCATGATACTCTCCTCGAATTTCGGATATGCTTGATTGAACCGATTGCCAGCAAGGGTCGTTCCAATATGCAGGTTATTGACATCGAGTTTGCCGGCATTCGCAGGGTCAGGACCAGCAAGTAAGATGCTGAATGTCCATCCTGTCGAATCGTGCAACTCAGTGAAAAATGTGGACAGAATTTCTGTAAGTCTGCATATAACCCTGCCTACCATCAGTGATAATGAAGTGAGATAGTCAGCGTCACTCACAACTCCTTCGGCACCTCCTTCTTGTCAGGAATGGCTTCTTTCTCTTTCTCCCTCTTTTCCTTCATCTCTTGGGCCAATTTCATGACTTCTTCCTTCACCTGCGCACTTTCGTTCTCCCAGTAGGATGCTAGTTGTTTGCGGACAACCTGAATCGCCCGCTTTTTGGGTTCTGGTGCATCAACTGCGTTCTTCATGGCATCGAGTTCCTCCTTGACTGCAGGCTGGACATGCGATGTGTAATACTTCTTGGCATAAACCTCCGTTGCATTGAGGGGGCACGATTTCTTCTTGCCTGACTTGATGGTGATATCGCCAATCAGCTTGCTGATGATGGTATTCCCAGTGGGGTTTGCCTGGCGGCCTATCTTCGAATTACCAAAGTCATTGCGTAGTTTGACCATCAAACACTAGTTACATACGTGATTAGCCAATATTTCAATATATTAATTAGGATACAAATCTTACTGTCTGAAGGGCATCCCTTGCCTTAGCTATCTGCTTGAGTCTTGCGTTCTCATCAAGGGGCTCTAATGAGTCTTCCAGAGTGATTGGCCAACATTCTTCCCACTTCTCGAAAAAGGGGGGCCAGAAATTGTTGTAGTTCCCTTTTTTTTTGCACTCGGGAAAGCTTTCATGGTAGGCGAGCACAAATGTTTGCTGCTCCTCCGAGAGCCAACTACGTGGTGCCATCTTAAATGACTACTCATCAGTGTACTAACATCAAGGTAATCTACACGTACTTTTACTGATTTGTCGCATCGTGTGAGATGCTCTAGATAAAAGTTAGACACAAAATGAAAAGGATCAGTCAGACACGTACTGATTGCTTCAGCCACAGGCATGATGAGTACTCCCAGAAATGGTTGTCCCATTGCGCCATGACCAGACCAATAGACTCAGAGACAGTACATGATATCTTTGCAGAAAGATTTGCGCATAGCGTGTTTCACACTGTTTGTTGTCACCAATCAATAGTCCCACAGACATAGATAGAAGTGCATGGTATATAGTCCCCATGACGGACATAGATAGAAGTGCATGGTACTAGTACTAGGTAGTAGGTACACTAGATGGGGAACTTGTATTCCTGGTACCACAATTCACCCACCATGAAGGCAACCACTAGTTCACTATCTCCGCCTTCCGCCAGACGCAACAAGATGTCTTCCACCATCCCTACCATTTCCCTCATGAATTTGCAGACGGCATCTGCAGCACACCACTCATCACAAATACCGCACATCTGAAGGATACCATCCAGTCCGCCATTTGCTCTGTCAATAAAATTTTCGAAATTCTCAATAGTGTGTTCGAAGATAGATTTGTCTCCGCGCCCGGTAGGATCTAACTCAGGGTCAGGCATAGTCTTGGAGTACTCGTCCATGAGAAGGTCAAAGAATCGTCGTGGAGATTTGATGTGCGCCATGAAGTCGTCCTTGGCATACTTGACCACAGCAATGCAGTCTTGTAAGGTTTCACTGTTGCCAATGTCAGTTACATTGAGACATGTAAGTCAAACCCACATGACATTGGTTCATCTTCGTCATCCAAAGGATTGTTGACCGGACAATTTTTTTTTCTTTGCGTACCTGATGCCACTTTGCTAGTATAGCCTCTCGACACCTGGAATTCTCAATTAAAGCGACTCAAAGACACCGTTGGTGTATTGCTTACTTTAGATAGTGTCGTCTACACTTGTCTCTTGCAGCTTGTACTCTATCTTGATGAGTTTTATGAATAGTCGGGCGTACCATAATGAAGAGCAGTGAAAGTCAGAGGGAAGAACACAGCATTTAATACGAAGTACTCACATTTGTTTGGACCAAAACAATGAGTCTTCAATTTCTCAATGAAGCACATGCGCCGATGATGGTCGGACCATAACACATGGTGCGTCGAGGGACCCGCTGCCTCAATGAAATGTTGATATAAAGATACCTATGTGTATGAATCAGTATGATATGTATTGCAGCAAGTACTTACATTTGTTTGAACCAAACCTTTTTAATTGGTGAATGAAGCACCTGCGAGGATGTGCAAAGATGGTCGGACC
This sequence comes from Suillus discolor, assembly GCF_016758755.1. Classification (NCBI taxonomy): domain Eukaryota; kingdom Fungi; phylum Basidiomycota; class Agaricomycetes; order Boletales; family Suillaceae; genus Suillus; species Suillus discolor. The sequence goes on from NW_024541330.1 coordinate 78,612, forward strand.
ATAACACAATCTTAAGACATTGTGACTGAGAGAGACCTGCTAGCTAGGTAGAATGCTAGTGGAAAGATAACTGTGAGTGTGATATGTGTTACGGTAGTGCTGCCTCGCGAGAAATATCATTCTGGACTTGCCTAGTGTTCAAATGCCCAAGTCCCCCTAAGTTCTAGTAAAGTCAGTAACAAGATCATCCGTGACAAAGGTTGAACCGATAATCAATCAACAGCAACTAGTTGTGCAGATATTGTAATAAGACAGCTAAGCAGGATGACTTGTAGAGTGACATGGTCCTTCACCGAGAACCATTCAGCTAAGATACAGGCTTGCAATGGCAAGAATGGTATGTTGTAGGATGTGGTAGGACCAAAACATAGAATTAAGTGTTATTAATAGCTAGCCTATGGCACATGGGCTATTTTTGAGCGGACTGTGCTTCCAAAGGTGTTCTGTTCAAATTTTCACTGTGCTCCTCTGCTCGCTCGAACAAATATAATAGCTTGGTATTGACAATTGCGCAGTGTGACTACTAAGACTAGACTACCTGTGCCACCTCACCACGTTCTATGGCGCACTTCATAATCCCAATACCAAGCTCAAGAGATTCTGCCTTGTGATATATGGCGCGTGAAACCCCAAGCACCTTGGGGCCAGTAGCATCCCTGTCCAAAATGAATTAGTGAATGAAATGAATGGAGCACGTCTAGACTTACCATCCTGAGAAGACCCCAATATAATGACCCCTCGTTATGTAGTACAGTGGGGCCTTGACTTCAATGGGCACATTGAAGTATGTGCCATTGTGATACTGAAGGGTGGAGTTATTAGCAAGGGACATAACTGCATTAGCAGCATCCTCATCGTCAGATGAGTCTTCCCCATCATTAAGTGTGAGGATGATGACGGGCTCATGCACATGTCCTATGGCTGGGGCAGGGGCAGGAGCAGGAGCCACGGTAGTAGAAGTCGGGGAATGAGCTGCAATGATGGCAGGGAAATCATCTGGAGCAGATATAGAATCTTCACTGCCCAAAGGACCTGTAAGATTGGCAACAGGCCCTGCGACATTGTTAAAACAAAATTAGTAATAATGAATCAAAGAAACAGGTGGATCCACCTTCAGTAACATTTGGACTGGTGTCAGCCTGCAACGCAGCTGATATTGCTGTCCTGTCGTCGAGACAAAGGCCCTGTAGGATGCTGATGAGGCCGTCCAGTCGAATGGACACCATAGTGTCCGTCTGACTGGAGGGAGATGGGCTTTGAGTCATCTTGATGAGGCTGTATATTGAGTGGAGGAGGATGCGAAAAGTGAATGATACATTACTCACCAGGACAGGTATTTATGCAGCAAGTGCTATCATAATTTTTGATCCTCAAGAACACATTGCAGCTACTAAGTCCAGAGGAGGAGTGGTATTGACTTATGGACGACTCGGACATAGCGGTGTGAAGAAAAGATCGGCTGACTAAGCTCATGCGGATCAACAGTGACTCCGTCATTAACGCCATGATCGAGATCATGCAGATCATTCACCTTGCCATCATTCACGCCATGATCATGATTGAAGCTTTGATTTCTGTTTCGGATGCAGCTTATATGGTGTCTGCTGCAACAGGCGACCAGCTTGTTTCTACTCCGAGGACGGTGAGTTTTGTGCCCATTAGAATCATTACGTGGAGCATTTACCTCTTGAATAACATGTACAACTCTATGTTCTATTCTGAGGCCAGTGAATCTTTATTCTCCTTGCCATTACATGGAGTATTTACTTACTGCTTGAAGTATCATGATTCTCCATGCTTCTTTTTGGCTTTGGAGTCTTGAACGCTGGCCCTGGTCGACGACTGTTGGACAGGTGTAATGTCACAGGGATGCTCAGCCAAGAGTTCCCGGATTGAACGTACTCGTTTCATACCCTCTGTCGCTAATACTCCACTGTTACAGTTACGCACAGGAGGAATCACTACTCAGGGTCGCACCCAACTACACACACACTATGTTCCCGCTCCCTCTCTCTCCATTTTTGACTCCTCAGATGCTGGTTCTGATGCAGGCCCATGGGATGGTTGGGATGAATTGTCCGTGGAACAAGAGGAACCACAAGAAATTGATTGTCGGCCATCGTTTGACAAATGCAAATGCACTGCTGCAGTGAGTACTGCCACTTATTGTTGTTATCCTTACTTGACAATCATGCCTCAGGATACACCACTGTTAATGTGGATCCCCGAGCGTCAAGCTTTTCTGGATGAAATGCTTCGCTTAGAGGGTCACGGAACTCCCAAAACTCTATGTCGCTGTGGTCTTGCTGCTCCCCGTTTCCGATGTCACGACTGCTTTGGCACGCAGATGTTTTGCCACGAGTGCATCCTCCACAGCCACACAAGGGATCCTTTGCACAGGATTGATGTATGTAAATATTTTTATTGCTATATCAAAAACTGACAGTTGCCTATAAGATGTGGAACGACTCATTTTTCCAGCCCACCACTCTGAGAAAATTGGGTCTACGTGTACAGCTAGGTCACGCCCCAGGTGACAGGTGTTATAATCCTCATCCCTCCTCCAGTGACAACTTTGTCGTCATTGATGTCCATGGCATCCATGAGATTGCCCTCGACTTTTGTGGGTGTGCGAGTGCTCAAATTCACTACAAACAGCTACTCCGCACACGCTGGTATCCAGCAACCACATCAGACCCTCGCACTGCTGCAACATTTGCTCTAATGGAACACTTCCACCTTCTATCATTCGAGAGCAAAGTGTCGGCCTATGAATTTTACCACTCACTGGCAAGACGGAACAACAATGCTGGCCTGTCGGTTATAAAGGTATGTATTTAGAAGATATGATGACTACGGGATACTGACATGAGACATTAGGATCGCTACTCTGCATTCATGCGCATGGTCTGTGAGTGGCGCCATCTCAGGCAACTTTGGCGTGCAGGGAGAGGAAATGATCCCAATGGCATTCATGCCACCACCGCGGGTGAATTGGCTGTGCAGTGCCCAGCATGTCCCCACCCTGGCAAAAATATACTGCAAGGCTGGGAGGACGAGCCACCATGGGTTAGGTCAGTCTCAATTTCCAATTACAACAGTGTCTTTAGGCTGATGATTTATTTTTAATCCAGGTGGAAATATGCACTGTTTATTGCAATTGACGCCAACTTCAGGTTGAAACGCAAGGCAGTGTCGTCAGACAATGTAGACCCTAGCCTCAACTCTGGGTGGGCATATTTCATTGAGGAGGCTGCCTACAAGGCATACTTGGCCCATCAAGTTGGCGTCAAGCAAGATGTAAATATACGCCCTAATATTTTGTGCTGTGACTCATCTGACTAGTACTATACAGCGCAGTACATGTGTCAATCACAACACTGTCAATCTGGCAGATACAAAGTCTTCATATGGTCTGGCTGTCACAGGTGTTGGTACAGTAGACTGTGCCAGGCATGACATGAAGCTCGCCAATGGTGTCGGAGATTTACAGAAGGGTGAAAAGTGCGTTGTACTTTCATCTTATATCATGCACATACTAAATGATTGATTTGCTGTACATAGATATATAAACATGGACTACCTTGTTTTCTCAGCGCTGTTGGCCTTCACGGTCACCATGATCAACATCTCGTACGACATTGCCTGTCAATGGCATAAGAAGCTCTGGGCACGTATGGAAGGCATGCCATCAAGATTTCACATCCCTCGCGACTCAATGACCATCCGATTTTTTGTGCTGAAGTTTCATCTGAAGGCGCACATCGATGAATGTCAAAGAAACTTTTCATTCAATTGGTCAAAACACGTGGGACGAACAGACGGCGAGGCTCCCGAGCATGGTTGGTCGAATCGAGTACAAAAGAGATGGGTCCAGGATCGCGTCGAGATACCCTTGACGATCATTTCGGGGATTGGAACTGGAAGAAAATTACGGCGCTGGGTCTGTGTTTTTTCTCTGGTGGAATATCTTGTACTTATCTGGGAATAGGTTGTACACTCTTGCACAAGATCCGCAACACCATTAAGTGGAAAAAGGAGCATGAGGAAGGACTAGCAGAGCTAGAGAGGACCATTCAGCCAACGCTCGTCCTTCAGTGGAGGAAAGAAGTTGAAGCTTGGGAGGAGGACAACTCTCAACCTAATCCGTTTGAGAGCCGCTATGCTCGTGAGTAATGCTGTTACAAGTAACATCGGTCACGTGGCCCCCCTATCATTTTCCCCTCGTCCTCGCCCTCACCACCTACCGGCTCGTCCTCCTTTACCGACTTTCCGTTGACCGGATCCTCGGGACCGTTCCCGTCCCTCGCATCATCCGCCTCTATGCACGTGCACTGCACGTTCCTCTTCTGATTCGACCACCAATGTGGTCCCGCACCTCTGACTCGGTCTGACTCGTGCCACCAATGTGGCTTTCCTCTTTCTGTTTCCCCTGACTGCGGATTCCCGCATGTTGTATTCTTACCGTTGGTCCGTTCCAACGTTTCTCGGTCTCATTCCACATTCGACCACCCATCACTAATCCGGCTATGTTGCCAACGCACCTATACCACATTCGCATCCCCTTTACCCTTACCTACTGTGCGGTAACCTTGCCCTTAACCCTCTCCACTTAGTATAAGTAGTCGGTCACCCTGTACTAGATTCTCTAACTTGAATCTACTCAATCTTCCCTGGAACATACTTCCCTCTGAAGCCCCCTCAGCTTCAGTCTCTAGTATCTTTTTCTTAGTCGCTCCTCGCGACTAAGTCTACCTCGATCGACCTCATCGTTCGGACAAGACTGTCCTTACCTTGAGTGACTTCTCAAGACATCCGTCTACGAAGCCACGTGACACGCGCGTACTGTGATAGCTGCCGACTCGTCGTCGCCAGTCTCACTTGCTATACCGGATCCTTCCGGTTACGTCACGAACGTTAGTGGACGACGCCCCTCTTAGGGCTCCGCCTAACAGATCTATTTGAGTGCGTAACAAATGCTATCTTTTAGAATTCATGAATTAATGTCTGGCAGCTATTACACAAGCCGCAGTTCGTCTACAGCTCGCTGAGCTTGAAGCCCATGAACTTCAGGCAGGGATCAACGTCTCCCTGCATACCGACATTTCCCCAAGCAGATTGATCACCGCTGGCATCGATCTTCAAGACCAACAGTGAGTTTTTTTGTTCAACAAATCAAGTTCACTGCAATAACAACATCCCAACAAGACAGCGCCTGAAGATGGACATTGCCAATGCATCTCTTCACCCCACGGACAAGCAGAAGACTACCATGTGTTACGCTGACCATCGGTCGGCGTGTGCGAACTAGGATAGGTCTTCTCAGCGATGGCTCGAGTGAGCCTACTGAAGCTGAGGGTGGTTCTCGGCTTGACGGAACGTCAAGGGTTCCTCCGGCGATCTCGGTAAGACGGCGCTCATTGAGATGCAGGGCTAGCGGATACGTGCTAAGTCGTATGGGGGCGACTTAGAAGTGCGGTCTCACACAAGGAAGCTGGTAAGGCTTAGTTGAGCAAGTTCTGGGGATGAACCTAGTAGATTAAAGTCAAGTCTAAGTACAATAATCTGTCTACTTTATATGTGCTACATATATGTATTCTAGCTCAGTCTGTAATCAATAGTATATCTAGGATCTATGATAACAAGACATGAGGTTCAGATAGGGTACATGAGGCTTAACCTCTGATCAAGCATGCTGCGCCAAGGGCAGCTGCGCATAGGTACAGGAAGCGCCAAGAGTGCTCCGGATCTTCATGAAGCGACATGCAGTATGCATGCACTGATCTAGGGTGACCATGAGGCGTACAGCCTCCATGGATCAGGCACAAGGCCATCTAGGCCAGGGGCGGGTCATAGCGCCAGGGGCGGCGTCACAGCGGTCCAGACCACTGTCTTTCTAGGCGCGGGCGGCGCACCGCCGTGCGGGGAGTCTAGTAGAGTGGGGGCAGGCGTAGGCAGAGCTGGGGCTCCTGTAGGTGTTACGGATGCCTGTAACACCATGCAGACCTGCATCACCACCCTTCACCATTGACTGGATGCCTGGGCTCGTGTCCAAGAACTATATATGCCCATTGTGTCCCAGCTTCGTCATCGATCTTCAGAAGCTGGCACGACAAACACGGCGCAGCTAAAGCCTGAGGTGTTCAAGCTTTGGCTCCCATCTGAACTCCAACCAACAGTAGGATGCGACGACAGGCTGGCTGCACACGAATGGGATCTACGGCATGCACAAGCACTGGATGCCCTTAACAAAGTCTGTTCACATCTCTGCCTTCGGTCTCACATGTATATCTACAAAGATAGAAATGTGCGTGGACAGGCCGCTTCTACCCATGCACAGGCTCTCATCGAAGGCATGGAGGTGAGGAAATGCGCTAGTGTTGACAAGTATCGGTGTGCACGTAATGCGCTGTTAGCTCTCAGCCATCAACTCAATAGGTCTGGCTGGGACATATCCCTTCCACCACTCCTGGACTCACAAGTGAGGCCTATGGGCGACATGGAGAGACAAGGCACTGGTACTATTTCTTGGATCTGGCTGGACTCACATGTGGACAATAGTAGCTCAGAAAATGAGCGAGTTCAGGATTGTAAGTCTGCTAGCTCTAGTTTGATGTGGTATACTGACTACATCTGATAGCTGTTTGAGTGGAGTGGTGCAAAGCGCACGCACGTGCAAACCGCTGGTCGGAGGAAGTTGAACTCCTCCTCAAGGAGATGCGAAGAGTTATCGCGTTCTTGAGGTGGCAGGCGGAGTGGTGGAGTGAAAGGCATAGTTCTCAAGTCCCGGAGTCGCCAGCAGAACAGGAAGGACTGGCTGCATATGCATGTTGACAGGCTGCGCTGTGTCTGTCTCTCGTGGCCTCCTTTCAGGACCTATGGAAAGATGTGCCGATGTTCATAAGTGCTGCCATGGACATTCCACTGGACAGCGACAGTGAAGATGAACCTACCATCGACACATGGCCTCAGTTGCACAGTTGATACATCACACATGTACAGACATTAATACATCAATATATTCATCTTGCACTCAACCGTCCAAACATAGCTTGATCGCGAGGAACGAGATCAGGATCGCAAGGTACTGACTACATAGAGATCTCCAAGATCGAGAATGTCAGGTACAAACAACATATGAGATCTGTAGGATCAAGAATGCCGAGAATGGCCTTGATTCATGTTCTATGCTCAGCCTCTTAAGGGATTATACAGTCCAGTACATTGATGTATCAGTGGTCCTACAGCTCAGAGCGATTCGTGTATCACCCTTTATTACAGGTACGAGTACTTGATACATTACTCCCACAGCTACTTGTGGCCTGAGAGCGTTCACAAAGCATCGGGATCCTACCTAAATTGGCTACAATATATTCTGTAAAAGAAGAGAAGGCGGTCCAAGAGCTTGCTTTCGAACCATACCTGATGTCATCCTGCACCTACATGCTAGTAGCACTTGCAGCTCGCCACTGTAGCACCCAAACTGAACACCTTCAAAAACCAGTATGCGAGATACTTGTCATGAAGTGCATTGATTCCTGTGCTGACCTTGCCACGTTAGGATTGACAGTGTTTATGTCCTCTTGCTGCAGCAGTATAGACTTGGAAGGTGGTCATGACCTGGCAGTGAAGTCTGCTGGGTGACTGGGTCATGGTGGGATTTGATTGCAATCAAGTAGCTTACTGGTATTTGCCATGCAACTGAGTGCATGGGAGAATAGAATCAGTTTTGCAGGGTGGAGGTGAGTTCTACTTTACAATTGTCCATGTCGTCTTCCGACGGACAGTAAATGGATGGCAGTGGAACCCAAGTTTACCATGGTCTGAGAGCCTTGAAGCACAGGTTCTTGTTTTGCTGCCAAGGTCCAGCCTGTGTTTTCACCGAATGCATGTATGTTCCCTACCGTAATATTTAGTGTGTCGGGCCCAAGTCGGGCCCACCCCAGCCCCTGCACTGGCAAGTGTCATTGATTAGGTAATAATGCATAGTTGCGCTGGCTGCGCTGCCGCTGTCCTCGTTATCAAGCCTCAAGACACACTGAGTACTTCTTGACATCGACTAGTGAAATCTTATCCAAAATTGAAGCCATTTGATCAAATGCCATGCCCGGCCTATCTTGGGAGTTGCTTCTTGAGCTATATTGCGGCATGATCAGCCTGAATACTGCAACAAGCTGAGTCATTCGTTTACAGAGGAGTTTTATATCATTATATTCATCATCACTCAATGGCTACAGTTCAGTACCACTTCCTTGGAAAGTCTGGTCTCAAAGTCTCTGTCCCAATTGTGAGTTTGATGCTAGCGTATAGCATTCACCTTCTACTATTAATATTAATACTCATTCTTCATAGCTTGGTGCGATGAGCTTCGGTTCCCCGAATGGGCTGTATGTCATTGTTTCCTATCCCCAACTTGTCAACCACATCCTCAATATTTTACAGCCCTGGGTCCTTGACGAGGAACCCTCTATTGAAATAATGAAGGCTGCTAGGGATCTCAGTGTCAACACCATCGACACCGCTAACATTACTCAAATGGTGAGTCGGAGCGCCTTGTTGCCAAGTTCATTAAAAAGGTGTGCCTTACTGATATCCTAAATTTACATTCATTAATGTATGAACTCCACAGTACAACATCCCTCGCTCCCAGATCATTATTGCCACCAAATGCTATGGCCTTGTCGCAAATGATCCTTCCGTCCCAACGTTCCTCATACCCGATCTCAATAACCTGCCCGATGCAGATACACCGCTTCGACCCTTCAGTCACCCCTCAGGAAACCATGAAAGCACTTCACGACCTCGTGCAGAGCGGTAAAGTCCATTATATCGGCGCCAGTTTCATGTGTTGCTGGCAGTTTGCCATGTTGAATGACGTGGCAGCTCGCAATGGTTGGACGACGTTTATCAGCATGCAGGATGAGTACTTGCTGCTCTACCGCGAGGAGGTGTGTCCCTAAAAACCACAATGTTTGTTCTCCAGTTTAGCATCACGTCTAGGAATGCGAGATGCTTGCTTATTGCAAATAACACGGTATCGGTGTCATCCCCTAGTTAGATGGGGTGACGCTTGCAGGGGTGCACCCGCCCCACCAAATAAATAGTTGCTGAACGATTCATCACTGTCGTCTAATCCAGACCAGGACTCTGACCAATCCCCTACGCTCTCCCCTTCGTCTGCAAAGGTAAGCTGCTCTGAAAAATCAGGCAGCCCTAGGAGACGACGGTCCCATGGATGGACAAGAAACGTGCTGACAGCGGAGAAAAGACCAGACTGGTCGAACATAAGTCTCAAAACGGAATGCAGATAAGCACCCTGAACTTACGAAGATCAAGACAATGTCCATGTCGGTAGTGTATCGCTCAAGGAACTCACCGTCGTGTTCCTCTGCAACCATTTTGTACACCCCCCAGAAACGAGACCGTTTGTCCTTTCCCCTCTTCAACACAATCGTCGAGTCCTGGAGAACATCCAATACCTGCTTCATGACATTTGCTCTGCGTGTAGGGTGTGGTCAGCTGCGATCGCTTAGCTTCAAGTTTGCAGCTCACAATTCGCTTAGAGTCGGCTCATCCTTCCCTGCTTCAAGCTTTGCCACCTCGCTGAGACAAATGTATATGTTTTGCGTCATTATTGGCAAGGACTCACATAGTCAAATCGTCGACTGGTGGAACATTGGGTGCACTTTGCTGTTCCAGAGGTCCCGATGGCCGCAAAGGTCCAGCATTCGAGCTGCAGTTACAGTAAGGAGTGGCGCAGACGCCCATCAGGGAAGAAACACATACATCCCTGATGGCAGCTCTGCCAAAGGTTCAACATTTATCTTCTCCCTGTCTTGCTGTTAGACGAGTGATAGATTTTAGGAAGCTGCAACTCACTCCTCGATGAGTCCTACGACATCGTTTTGTGAGAGAAGGTGCTCATCGTTGTGGGTGCATTGATCCTCAGCGTCGTCGGTGGCCGATGCTTGTGACATGAGGAATTGATAGGTACTATTGGATTCCAAGAAAAGCTAGTGAAATTTGGAAGAGTCTGAGATGAGCAGACAGAGTAGACTCGGAGTGGTACACAGCAAGTCATTTAGGCGGCTACGACTCGAACACGTGCTTGCGAGCGTTGATGCCGAAAGTTTTCGTGAGAGCTTCCTGCAGTGAACTGAGACCTTATCATCATGGTGGTGATAGATCAGAAGTGAAGGCCAGCCGTTCTCAACCATAGAACACGTGATGATAAGGTGCTGAGTTGCAGGATCAACCTGCGGGAGTGTGGAGAGGTCAAGAGCAGCAGGTGCATGAATGAGGCTCACCAACTGCTCGAGGACGTTGAACCATGGTGTACGGATATAGTGGGCCAGTGAACGATGCGAAGCCTTCGCGTAGGGAGACAAGATGGTGCTTATCGAAGCCAAACCTTGCGCACAAAGAAGGGCAGAGCTAAAGTGAGACCAATTGGATCCAAAGGAATCTCAAGGTGGTGTGAGATGGGGAGAGCAAGTGGAAACGCAAGGATGGATGATGATAAGATTGCGATGCTGAGCTTCGAGTTGGAACCAAGTGTACGAGGTGAGAAGAACAGGTGAATGAATGACGCGTACTTGAGGGGGTAACCAATGACAATGGGCAGAATGTTGAGCGAGTCTGGTTTCTGCATTGCAGGTGAGTATAACAGGAACATAGGAGGATATTTTTCGGCATACGGACCATGGTAAGCTCCCAGAACCGCATGATCAGAGCTTGGGCAGTGTGAGCCATCCGAATTGAGGCAGCGCATACAAGGAGTCCACGTGAAAGAACTAAACTCGGAGCGATACCTAGCCCACTAGGCATGTGCGCCATGACTCGGAAATGGTATCGGCAAAGTTTCCCCCTCATGTTTACATAATAGACTAGCATGTCATTCTGTGTAAACTGGCCTCCAGAGCGCTCACAACTGTCCAAATTAATGTTATTTCAAAAGGAATGTGACGATTAGGTTGCTCATTAGATCAAAAAGGAGAGTAAGTAAGTATGACCAGTGACTTGGACCCGTATCGGACGAAGAAACTGTCAACACAGATTTGTTTGATGAAGACGAGGAATCGGACAAAGAAACTGACGTACATCTATCTAGTACTTTCGCTGAGCGCTGCTAGCATAGCTCGCAATTCAGTAAATTCTGTTTGCATTCGAATATGTTCAGCCTCGGCTCGGACCCGTTCAGCCTCTTGTTCTGCCTGAACTCGGACTCGTTCTGCCTCAAATCGGACTCGCTCTGCCTCCAATTCTGCCTTGATTTGGTCTTGTCCTGCGAGACCTTGTGCGAGACCTTCAGCTCACAGCTGAAAAAACAACAACGACATATCATCATCAGGAGAGGTCATGACAGAATAGTTACTACTACCTGTTGCTTATTAGCTTCATCAGCTTTTCTCTTCAGTTCCTCTTCATTCTCTATATCTCTCCATCTCGCATCATAATCTCTGCACACAACCTCCACACTATCAGCTATCCGGATAGCGAACCCATGGTAGTGCGAGCGCTGGTCAACGAGAGCGCTACGTGTTTCGATGCAATTAGGGAAGAGCTGTTTCAAAGTCTCCCATACAGTGAATGAGGACCAGTAGCACTGGTTCTCGTATAGGTCGTAGTATGGAGCGTGTTGGTTCACAACAGACAAGAGGATCGAGACTTGTGCCGCTGACGGACATGCAAGAGGGGAGAAGTCAAGCGTACAAAGTTTGGTGAATGGTGCATAGGTGTCCGCGAGGTACTGCGGAAATGAGGAGCCCTGGCGTGAAGTATGCACAATATCTTCAGCAGCAGTTTCAGAAGCTGAAGGAGAAATAAGGTTTGAGGTGTGAATAAGTCTTGATGAGGAGTTGTTGCGGGGGTCCTGCTTAGGAATGCGTTCGATGACCACGGCAGCGACTGCAGACTCAGAATAATCCCAATGATGAAAATGCAGGAGTAAAAACTCGTGTTGTTTGTTATGGTTGCACTTGCAATACACGACACGTTTGAGTCCACATTGTAGGGAAAGACGGTTTGACATGATGAGTGTCTGCCATGCTGCCACATCAATACGACTCTCCCCCGAACTGAAAAGTCCAGGAACGTCAGTAGGAGACTTTGACATGAATGGACGAAGAAGTGTGGCGAAGAAAGCTCGAAGGCTGAAGCGAGTTTTTAAGTCTTGCTTCATGATTGACAAGGGTTGTCCGCTAAACAGGTATCTGGATGCACGGCAGAATCAATCTATGTATAGTGTCGATTGCAATAGGGTACTACATCTGCAAAACCACTGAAATGAACGCTTAACTTATGCACGTTACGGACACTTATGAACGCTTACGAGTTCAGTAGCACACTCAGGCGATTGGTGGAGATGCTGAACACCAATATAACGCACTATATCTGGCTGATAAAACTCAAGCCTGATTATCTTTCGGTGATATGCTCAGAGATACAATAGATGTAATAGATTGAACAGATTGATACAATTGTTATATACTGATTATGCTACTGCCTATACAAACTCGGTACTGAATGTGTGATAACTCTCCTTGTCTGCGAAGTTATTCAGGAAAAAACGCTCATAGCGTTCCAAAGAAGTCGCAGAGGACACGCTATTGGCCACTGCTTCACCATAAACTGGTATCAACTCAACCGCATGCATCACGTCTGTCACTCGTATGACAGCCCCCTTCCTACAGTGATTACCGTTTTCCTCCTGTGTGTATGTGCGCTCCATGGTCCACATTGCGAGTTCGGGACGATCATCAGGGCTGGAAATAAAGTGGAAAAATTGGACGTAGAGAAGTGGGTCTGAGAGACACGATGGTAGTTCCAGGTTGGAACCTCGTCGAACCGTTGGTTGAAAAATGAGTCGAACCTGCGCAATGCAACTCGCTGTATATGATATCAGTAGGCTACAACATAAGCACATGAAAGACATACTGGTTTTGCCATCAATGCCTGTGGTGTCCACGAGAACAGTATCACAATTTCCAAAGGGAAAATCATCGCTCGGTGGGTATGCTTGCACCACGCGACTAGGCATGATGACTCGCGGCTGGAAGGCCGAGTGAAGTTGCAATCGGAATTTGTGCCATACCTGGAAGCGCCCATACTTGGGGTCCCAGCAAGAATTTTCACCACTAGAAAGGGGGGAACTACAAATGAATTCGGCGAGCGCACGCTCAAAGCCAAAGAGTGCATATTTCGTGCGTATGTCAGACGATGATAGCGATTTGTAATCAGGCGTGATATTGAGTTGAAAAGCAGTGAGTGCATCTCCAGAGAGAATACCCTCGAGAAAGTGATTGCGGACTGGTCGGGGACCATGTATTGATTTAACTTCGTCAGGGAGAACTCAGGAGACCCAGGAGAGTGCGGGATTGGCAATTGTTACATCTTCATCTTTGGCGTATATCGCATTAACTAGTGACGCCCCGCGAGAAGTTAAGAGCATGTACAGGCCAAACATTTCCATAGACTCTTGGCAGTTAAGAATCCGTACGCACTGCTCCATAAAGTCTTTGATTTGCCGGGACGTCCGCAGAAAAAGGTCCTTACAGTGTGTGATGAGTAACCGCTCCGTCACATCAGCGGAGAACTGCATCAAAGTGCCTAATTTCTGAATCGTACCATTGAAGCTTTGCAGAAGCTCGAGTTTGGGAATGAAAAAATCTTCTTTGACGCCCTTCTTCCCCTTCCTTGCCTCGGCCTGGATGATAGCATCCTTGAAAGAGTGGAAATCCGAAAGTGCTTGAACCATTGACTGAAGTGATTCAGGGGAGTGAACCAGATTTTGTGCGAGGTAAAAGAAGTCTACAAGGGCACAGATTGTATGAACGAATCTGGGTGGAACGGCCCCTGCAATCGACGCAACGATAGTGCGTTGAATGTCTCTATGCTCGTGGCCTGTCATTTGATTAACGTGTGTGATACCTTTTGCGAAGTGGCGCGTTCCGACTCGTTTGTGCTGGACCATGAAGCAGGTATCGAGCTCATAATCTCCTAGAGCTTCTTTGATCCATTTCAGTGGATGGTCCACGAAAAACTTATGGCAGGTGTGCAACACCTCACCAGCGAGGAAAACGGACGGACACACAAACATCCAATCACGCCAGTATGGCATGTGAACTCCAGATAGATTAACGGCTTTGGCCGCTTTCTGGAACTTGTCGAGATCCCAGGGATCAACCTGTCGAGATATCTCCACAATGAGCTGCAATGTATGCTTCCCAGTACGAGGCGGGTGGAGAATTCCATCCCCAAAATCCGCTTGTGTTGCCATAGTTAGTGGGGATGAGTTTTTACTGACTGTGGCAATCATAGTAGCCTCCGGTAGGTTGCACACATGAGCGACGAGTGGCGTAAACACATGGCGAATATAGCGGGAAGGATCAGGCATGAAGCAGCCATCCTTTGCTGCAACCTTGAGGTTGGTGAAAACAAGGTCCATACATTTGTGCCACAGCCTGGCCTGGAGAATAGACTGGTAATCTGTGTGAACGCGGAACTTGATTACGGGAATGTAGGCTACGCAGCGCCAAGCTCATAGTGTTGCCTTGGAGCGAACCTCAGAATCAATGTTACCGATGGTGACGAAGACCGGGTGCATCTCAATTCCTCCAGCAAGTCATGTCACGGGTGTTTTATCAGATCCCAAGATTATTGGGACTTGAGTCGCACCAAACGGGAGATGGTCCTAGAAATAAAAATCAATCTGTTACTCGGCGAGGAGTATATTAATAGGAGGGCAAACAAACCTGAATTTTCCATGCCATATCGGCACTCATATAGTCTCCGTATTCACGTTGATTTTTGACATTAGCGACGTAGGGATTGAAGGTCATGTGGTTCGCAAAAGTTGGGTCACTGAATAGTTGCTTCACGACCTCTAGCACATCGTGCCAAACGAGCTCCACGGGACGGACAGTCTTATAGCCCTTAAATGCTAGTTTGGAGACTTTCCACGGGGCAAAAGAAGGTAGTGAATCCATCCAGTCCAGGAGGTGGTCTTTCGTGGTGAAAGAGGGTCTTGCGCAATTTGGAGCGTCAAACTGTGAAGGTAGGGTCAGATTGAGGAATACAGCTTAGATCGATATCCGTCATTTACCCATTTCAACTTTAAGAACTTGGTTATTTGGGTTTGAGTGAGGTTTTCCACCAAAAACATCCCTAATTCCCATTCGCCTTCATCATGGAAAGGGTAATAATGATTTATCTTCCGTCGATGTGCATATTGATCGTCTTCCAATTTATCCAGCATATTTCTACTGACACCATAGACGTATCCGGATTGCAGGTGACAGGTACCAGTGACAGCACTTTGATTGAATACTGAAGGGACGGGTAATGTTCGTGGTCATGCGTCGGATGGCCAACAAGTAGATGGAGAATTGAGATGTGAGATAAGCGCCTCGATGGATGGATATTCCCCCAATTTGCAGTTGGGACATAGCCTGCCAAGGTATGTATGGTATCGTAAAGTGAACAATGGAAGTACTCACATTGTAGCGTAGACTTGGCTTAGACTTAAGCCGGTGAGTATGCACAGGAAGTAACAAGTCTTTCAAAGTCCGAAGACCTCACGTTTCACAGCACACAGTCATCACGCCAGGCTAATGGAGCCTGTGTCCTCATCACCAGTCTCATCTCCTGCTCGGCCAAGTAGCCCTGCTTTCACCAGCACTACATCAAGTAGTGCAACTCGCGTAGAACTAACTTCCTCAGAGTTCTTTAAGAAGGTTGACCACCCTGAGTCGCCCCATATCAATACCATGGCTACTGAGCTCTTATCTGGCTCTGACTGTTCACTTTCTCCCAAGCTGTCCCCCTACCCCTCAGGTTCTCCAAGGGTTCACTTCTCCCCAGTGGAAGAAATTCCGTACCTTCCTGATGTAAAGGAGAGTCTGTTGTATAAGCCTGACATTTTACAGTCTCCAAAGTCACCTTCTCGAGTAGCTTACCTGCGTGAGAGGTCGACCAAGAGGCATATCCCATACCCCCTCAGGCCATCTCCACTAGAACTTCGGTTTGCCAACCGCGTGACAGGGCGAGTACGGGAACCAGACTTTACATCTGAACAACTGCAAGAGGTATTTGTCTTTTCTTTCTTTGTTCCAGAGATTCGCAAATTCTCACATGATCTATGTCCAAAAGCATGAGGACGCAATATCCAGCGGTCTCTCACGGATGAGCTTTGACACTTTGTACAAAGCGTTCAAGGCAGTACTCGCTAGTCGCGAGGCTGCTCGCCATGAGGTGGCGACATCGTTATGGCAGGTCGAATACTCAGAGCGCATGACAGTGTTTAATCAGGCGCTCCACGAGGAGAACAAAAACTGCCTCGATTTGAAGGACGAACAGCTGAAGAAGATTAGGAACATTTTTTCTGAGCGTGAACACACAGAAATCGACGATGACACGAATTACATTCAAGCTGTCTACAACAATGAATGCGAGATGCTTCGCGCCATCACCACCCAAGCAGAGATAATCTCAAAACGCCTGGGATCACGTGCCAAACGTGAATTATTAGCGTCTACCGGCGAAGCTCCCTACCTCCCTCGTTTCGTTGGAGCCTCACAAAACAGGGACAACATCACATGTGTGCTGCGTGGTGGTTTCACGGATGCCGGTACCGATACCGATGCCGACTCCGATACCGATTTCGGCGAAGAGGAGGATCATTGCAGCGGGTGGCCGGGCCAGCAGCGTTCGCAGTTGTGACCATCAATGGTATGTGACTGCCAAGTCGTTCACGCCACTCACTGATCAATATCAGTGACACTCAATTCATTTGTGTCACTGTTCATAGATTGTTATCAACTGATACCGCCATACTTCGCCCGTCCGTAACATGCTTCGACCGTTCATAATCATGCTTCTACCATTCATAAACACGCTTCAACCGTTCAATAAAGTGCTTCGCCCACTCCGGCCGTTCATATATCTTTTTCTCCCGTTCATAAGTTGTCTTATTGGACCATGCCCCTCCCCTTCTTTTTACACTTCATTAGTAAATGGCCTTGCTTTTTTTGTAAAATCATCTTATCAGTTCGCCACACGTTCCCGGTTTGTAAAGTTTATGTAAAGTTTGTGTTTCTTTTCCCCCTATGTACCGTTACGTCGTTTCACAACTTAAATGCATGCATGCGCTCTCACATCCCCTCCAACTTTGAATGCCTAGTGAGCGTGGCCCTCAGCGAAAAACCAAAGCTAAAGTTCCAAAACCGCCACGCGGTTCTGGCCTCAATCCATCCGGCGAACCAGCAACTGGCCAGCTTCACATTCCTACTGAGCAACCGAGTATGTCTCAGTTCAACTTCGATGCGCATGCGCCCAGTGGAGGAGTTCCTACCCCCATATCAAGTGGGAGCACATGTGAGTCAATCACACTTTCGTTCACTGATGACTCTCACGATTTCGCAGCATTCTATGGCTGGAATATGCAGGACGCTGACCTCGACAGCCGCTTCCCTCAAGGCCAATTCCCTCATG
This sequence comes from Suillus discolor, assembly GCF_016758755.1. Lineage (NCBI taxonomy): Eukaryota > Fungi > Basidiomycota > Agaricomycetes > Boletales > Suillaceae > Suillus > Suillus discolor. The sequence continues at coordinate 96,102 of NW_024541330.1, forward strand.
GCCAATACTACGGCGCTTCGTCCTCGGAGGACCCCTTCCAGGGCTCTTCTTTCGAATCCTTACCTCAAGGCTCCAGCCACAACTTTCCTTCAAGTAGTACCCCCCTCCAGGGTACTGGTACCAGCACGAGCGCATCGGAGATGACGCTGATCCAGCGAGGTGAGATTCCGCCAACCGATGTGATGCACGTGAGTTCTTGTTTTTCTTCGATTCATTTCCTGCTTACCACTCACCTAGACGATGGGCCCGCCAAGGGACACAACGAGGCGAACCCGACGAGCGATGCCACCTACGCCACGTATGATCCCTTACCCTTCCACACGCCTGCAGGGCAATTCAGAATCTCTCCCATCTGCAGTCGAAGATTCAACTCCGCAATCTGTAACGTCGTCAACGCCTCAACCCACGCGCATCAAACTATCGGATGACATCATTGGCCAGTCCATCAAAACGGCAATGCAATTGGTCACGCGCGAATTATTTGGAGAAAAGGCTATGGCGATTGACAAAGCCGCCAAGAAAATCATGCTGAACAAAGTTATCTGGGACTCGGTACCACGTTGCTTTGCACCTAATGGTGAGTATCATATGTCCATTAACATCATACTGACTTGTTTTATTAGCAACATTTGAAAATTTTATCACGATTAAACATCGCAATGATGTTGCGAATGCATTGTCGTCAACTCGCGGCAAATTCGCTGACTACGTGCGCAAGGGCGTCTTACATGCGTATCGGCTTTTCCCTCCACTGCATATCACCGCACCCGCCGTCCTCTATCGCAAATGCTTGATCGACAAGATCACAAAAGATGGCGATGGACTCGCTTTCATGCATGTTTATAGCTTCAATCAAGTAAGTTTTCATTCGTGTGTGTTGTCGGGGGCAGCTCAATCTTTTCAGAACGGACAGGTCGAAATCAAGGCTAAATTCCAGAATACGTTCATCATGACCAACGTTATCTATTTTGTTTGGCACGGGATGCACCAAGAGTTCCTCGGCGAGACTGAGGAACAACAAATCGAAAATTTGAAGTTCATGTGGGCGCTTGCCAGCACAGCGACGTTCTGCAGCCTCGATGGACAGTACGAAGTTCCGGTGAAAGTGGATAATTTTGGAGGAATGGGATCCAATCGCAAGTTCCTATATATTCTCAGTGCGATGAACAACCTTTCCGGCGACGAGCGAGTGCAGTTTCACAACTTTTTGCGGTACGTGTTAGTGATTGGACCGTCGCAGGCACCCTCGTAGATTCTATACTATTACTGCTATATCACAGACAGGTCAACGTATCAGATAGTTTTGATTGTATTAGTAACACTGGATAACGCATTTATTGCACTGATAATCTCACATCGCATCGATAATCTTCAAATCTCGCATCCAAATGTGTGAAACTTGGCTCAGGGTTCAAACATATCCAAAACCAGGTATTTACGAACTAGATTCGCGCTAACCAAAACGGCAACTCTCGCAAGACTCTTACAAGAGTTTTAAACTATATTTGCACCAAGTCGGATTTTTAGATGTAATAGTGGGTTTATGATACCACATGGAGGCGGCATCGCCGCTTCTCGGCGCTTTCCGAACAAGTATGACCTCTTCCCAATTTCCACTTCAGTTCCAAAACTGACGCATAAATACATCTCCAACTCACTCCTCCCCTTGCAGATTGGTAGACTCGCCGATGGCGCACGCACTATGGAGAATGACGTCAAGCCTGATCTCGTCCTTGTACGATAGCCAGGTGCCCGGCCAGCGTGTGGATGTCTGTGTGAGTCGTCATTTGTTCAATGAGATTCTTTTTGTCCTTTCTTGCAAAGATTTTGGTATTGTTATATCATGCATTCAGGACAGTCCCACCTGGAGTTCTGTTTCGCCATCACATTGTGAAGCTCAAACTGAAGAATCTGCTGTTGTGTTTGCCAGATAAATTCATGATTACAGTTCACGGTCATTGTATGTACTAGTAAGAGCGCACAAATGCTGCAGAGTTGTGTTTATGTTCGGAGTTGGCTGATTTGGGCGATCAAACAGAGACAGGCGCGTTGTTCCTATCAGGTTTTTAGGTCATCTTGTCGATGTTCGTTCAACTTGGGGTTTATTCCCTCTCCCTCGCCACTTCTGGCTACGACATGAGGCCTCCCCACCTAAGTCGCTTGCAGACTGCTCATGGATTATCACTACAATCTAATGTAATGCAAATCGACTAGGTATAGGTTTGTGCGTTTCGTATATTTTTCCTCTATCGATCAAAACAGAAAAGTTCATGCCATATCTCGCAGCCTATCGTTTAAACGGCCGCTCCACATGTCCGTAACTTTTAATAAATAGAAGGAATTCTCCCGCTCTCTGCAGACTGCCCAAGTGTGATTTACAATGAACATTTCCCATTACACACTGCTGCTAGTTGGCACGTGCACGCGCTCCTGAAAAGCGATTGAAGTCATGGTGCTTGCCGTGTCAGAGTCGGACACGAGCTTAGCGTTGAATTCTCGGATACCGAGGATCAGCCGCGGTCCCAGCACAAATATCTGGATGAACGTGAAAATTTGAAGAAAGCCAAGATAAATCTGCGTTCCCAAGGAGAATTGATCCTATGGAAATGATGAATCAGTGAAATCGATATCACTGAGGTCTTGCAACTGCAAAGCTTACCGCAAAGTATTGGAAATACCACAACAATTGTCAAATCCTGTACGATGTACAGATTCCGGCCTGAAGAATTCAGTCAGAGATCAACCTCGCATGAATCATACACTCCAGATAGCCTCACATCTGTGGTGGTCATTGAAGCGAACTAATGAGCTGATCACGACTCACACTCACCCCTACAGAGCACTGCAGTTAATTGGGGGGATAGAGGGTATTGGCCCGTGCAGAAGACTCACTGCATCTGTCACCGAAATTGTTGGAACACTAACTTCATGCCGCCGGTCAGGAGAGATGAACGTAGTGGTTGTGAAGAGACATACACAGCACAGCGATGCTGATTGTGAGAGATGAATCATCAGGACAAGGTCAGTTGCTGAGCCTTCTCGACATACACAGCATATAACATTCCAATATAGCGCACCTATGATACTTTCAAGTCGGCATAACTTTCCAACCACACCTGTAACGCAAGCTACGTACACTGAGATACAGAAAGGTCATAAGGGACCACCAGCGTTGCCTCTGTCGTGAATCAATCATTGTTCTTCTGGTGTGGAACTGTGCTCACCCAGACAAGCTCGATCTATAAAACCAACTTCAGCTAGATGGCTGCTCTGTTCATGAAATATACCTACCTCTTGTGCAAGTGTCAGGGCTAGAATTACCATGAGTATGAGCGCATTTGTGAAAGATTATCTTGCTCACCCCAATCATATATCACTCCAGCACAAACATCAACTGCGTAACCATAGACAATTAGATCGAGACACCGCCGTCATCGTTCGACTAGCTCTCCACAAACCTATAAAATAGCTGCCAATGCAAGTCGCATTGATAAGTGGCCACCAACTGGGATCATTCGAGATTTTGGGCATAGCGTTAGAAGGTAGGTGTGAGGAAGTGGCGAACTTGTTGGATAAATGATGAAGACGTTCGTACTAAATATGCCATGCAGTGCTTGGATCACCCAAACAGGTTGATATCATATGCCAAAATGGTAACCGTAGGTCCGAATTGATGCAGTGAAGGCCCATCAGTCCATCACAAATAGAAATATCGTAGTTGATGATGTGTGGTTGATATACTCGCGAAGATATGGCGCAGATCAAACAAAAGGCCAGACGGTCTAGGATCGTCTGAATTTGAAACTACTCACAAGGTCCGATTCAAGGAAGTTGGCATTCACTTGACCTAATTTGGATGCAAAGGTCAAATGCAATGCACGATGACATTTGCGTATTTGATTTGGTGCTACGCACATTGCGTTTTACATCAGAGCCACACTACGTTGACTGTACTTGTGACATCATAGCCCGATGGCCGCAGCAAGAAACAACGAGGAGCAAGAGAATTAGGTATGGAGATGAGAGCAGCCGGCCAGTGAAACAGGTGAGTTATCCTTTCGCTTCATTCGAATCTTCTTTACTTTTGGTTTCCAACATTTCTGTTTTCATCCCAACAGGATGTGACCGTGTCGAGTGACCTTGGACAAGCTGTTTTGCTCCCTTACCCGGGTGAGCAAAGTAGAGACAGAACCGACCGGCGTCCAGGCATTCAAAGCAGGGATATACGCCATTCATCTAGTTCTTGTTTCGGCAGAAAAGCGCTGCATGGTGGCATATTCAACACAGACGAACACCACCCTTCACCAGGTTCGCATTCGTCCTCTAACAGCATGACCCTAATATCAAATGATTCCGTTCGGTGGCCGTTTACGCTTTCGACCAAAATGACCAGCTATCTTGTTGGTTCGTAGAGAACCAGTTGGACAATTCATGACTATGTGATACTCTAGTAGCCCCGCGGTTTTCCAGCTGCCTTCTCTTTTGGGTTGAGGTATGATTGGGGTGAGCAAGATAGTATTCAAGTGTCACTGGTATACTTATGGTGCGTTTTAGTATTGACTTTCGGGCGAGAGGTGGGTCAGTATCATTACTGGAGCAACCATCTGGCTGATCACATATTTACAGGTCGAACTGGTCTGAGGTGAGCAGAGTCTCGCATAAGAAAACACACCGTAATACTATTAATGCGCGACAGAGGTAACATTGGTCATTCATGACTGTTCTGTATCTCAGTGTACGTATTTCGTGTTGCAAGTGTGGTTGAGACGTTGTACTGAATTGACAATATTCTAGATCTACTATGTTGGTATACTGCATGCGATGTATGTTTGGATGGCTAAACAATCGATGTTGTGTTGATTAGCTGACTCGCATACTCAGCATTCACACCCAGTGTATGTCTACTCACACGCACTCCATATATTTCTTCTGATCGACGGCATGTAGTATCTCTTCCGAGAATTTCCGTAACAAATCTAGTGAGTATTCTTCACCGTTCTCTATCATTCATATCCAATAAATTGCACTCCTCTGCAGGCGTGAGTGAGTTAACGAGCATCCTGGTTCGATATAGTGACCGCCATAGCTGTGAGTTTGTTTAAAGTTATCATGCGAGGCTGTGAACCAACATCGCTTGATTTTTCAGGTCGTATAGTGTTTGATGCACTAAGTCGGATGAATGTTACCATGACTTTAGTATTGGGTGGTGAGCTACGCAGCTGCATTACTTTGACTGGACTGACACAACACGCAAGTCATCATGATCGCTCAGTTGCATGCCTTGCATCAATCCAGATATCTCTCAGCGTCATCTTCCTGGTTGTCAACATCGCTGACGAGTGATCGCCGCAATGGTCATGAATCGTGTTTCATCAGGTAAGCTTTAATTTTGGTGAATGGTGGACCAGAATGCACAAAGCTCGTTTGCAAACACAGAGGCTTTCATTCTCTTTGGCATCACTCAATACGCTTCTGACTTTCAGGAAGGCTCGGATAATCTACTTCTGGCTTTGACGACTTGGATTCTCCCCGCTATATGGGAGGTTCTCACACCATGTCTCGCACTCAGAGTTGCTTTCAAACGCCTCCGTGAGCTGCCAGAGACCATTGACTGGATTGCTTAATCCCAGACTGTTTCGCAGTGTTAACACAACCTCACGTGATTTGCTTTGCGAGGTGAGCTTATGTGATTCTGCTTTTGCGCTAAAGTTCTGCACCTTCAGTTTTGTTGCTGCTTCTGGCTTCATCGTTACTAAAGGACACGATCGTCGCGGAAGATCAAATTTCATTCGGTTTGGCTCAAACTCTCATCATGATGGTGATGTGTGTGCTGGGACCATGCCTGATCCTTGGCGTTCGAGAATATCACGCGAAGCTTGTGGTCAACTCCGAAACAGGTCCCTGCATGACTTTAATTGCCTTTGAGGAGCGCGTGCATGTGTCGACCAGCATCAGCATGGACAACTCTTGCTGTGTTTGCCACGTGCCGTATTCTTTCAGAAAGGGAGCAAACTCGTTTTTTGTTCAAAGATTTTGTCGTGATACTCATAAGTATAAATTATCTAATATAGGAACCTATAGGTCTGGGTATATCGTACATGTTCGTTCGCGTAAGCAAGGTTTTTGTCAAGCATCGTGACATTACGGTAAGCTATCCGAATCAGGATTGGACTTTGAGGGTACGAACATGAAAGATTAGAGTAAACGAGTTCTCCCAAGTGTTGTTAGGAACTGTGCGAGTGGCTGTTAGACACGTTAGAGGCTACAGCCGCCGCCAGCGAAGGGTCTTGTTTGAGCACTGAGAATGCGAGAGATGGGAGGAGTGCTGTTAGAGATGATGTATATGGCACAAGCAGATAAATGATATGCCAGTTGAGCGATACAGTAAAAGGAGTGCATGACATCTAGTAGCAGGACTGACCAGGGACAGATCGACTACAAAATATCGGAAGCATCATGTTGTTCGGACAAACAGTACTATCAGTGAGCCAACTATTCAGGCAAGGACCGATGAGATATGATCATAAGAATCTGAACAGTGGGATTCAATCTTAGTTTCTTCGCAGTGAGAAGGGGAGCCCATGAGGATCCATGGGAGGAAAGACTATTAATGTGAATTCTACAAGGCGTGATACAACGAGAAAAACCTTTGACATGCATGTCGTTTCAGTGCACGTGGTAGCCCTGGGCCACGGCTCTGATAATATATTTAAAGTTTGATGAAAGACTTGAGGGTGTTGCGTCATCGAAACTTGAACAATCTTTCTCGGCCCACTCCTGCAATAGCTGCGCTATCGCTGCATCCTACGGACAGACACGCTTATCCGACGAACCAGTCGCAATGCGAGTCTCATCCGACGAGAACCAGTGGAAAGCAGTTAGTGTCAAGTCAGACCAGCAGACTTGAACCGTTATTAAGCAAGAACCATATGGAGTCGAGTAAACCGCCGTTGGAATATGAATGAGATTCAGGGTTGCAGGTCTGTGATCTATAAATTAGATGTCTCGCTCTTTTGGGTGTGAATCTGACCTAAACTGCATTGTCGTCAGGGAGTAGTAAACTCTGGCCTGTACCAATGTATCAACGAGCAGCAACTCTTCGCCACCGCAGATGAAACACGCATGACTAATGGAGGTCTCTTCAGGATACCATCGAATCAAGTTGATCGCACTGCTGTTGGCCTGGAAACCGAGGGTATCATCGTAAATGAAGTTGTGTAAGAAGAGCATTATGGCGTGTTTGTCGGGTGCGTCCCCAGTGGGACGAACCTTCTCTGTGGCGATAATGCTGAGCACATGCTTCGACTAGAACAAATTCCTCAATCTTATCGCGGTTCAGCTTTTTCCAAACTGATTAGTCGTCGCGAACAACATCTTCTCGCCTGGAAGCAGTTGCGCTCTCCTAGAGTTCTGCGTCAATTATATCTAGGAGTTGACTTGCAAACAGCACCACTGAACAAGTTTCACTGGTACTTCTGTGAGTACATAAAGGGCCATTCGATCTAGCCATTCCACCTTCTCATCATTCACACATTGTACACTTGCACATCACTCGGTGGACTTTTGCTGATGTGCCTGACTATCCACTCTGATATCTTTTGAGCGGATGATACCAATATTGAATGCGGTCCATGCGAGTGAGCGACAATAGTTGAAATGGAAAGTGCGACTTTGGCAGTTTTCAACTCATGAAACTACGACTACGCACACAATTGCAATTAATGTTGATCTGGCAATTTGATTATTATCATTCCAGAATCCATAGTGCTAAATAAACCAACACTAGGCTAATGACATTAATGACCTTTCAAACTCGCAGGATGGTGTCATCCGCTACTAACCCTGCCCGTTCTGCCTGTGTGTAAACTGACCAAGCATCACTCTTACTATGAGTAGTATAGATCATTAAATGTAAGGTTTCCTGCAACTTGCGCAGGTAACTGTTAACAACAGAACTTGTTGAAATCAGGCTTTGGCATCATACATCACAGCTGCCCACATACCCATCATCAAAGTAGATCCCTGGATGCGGACCTCGGATAATAACCAGATAAATTTGGGCTGGGAGGACAGGTATAGGTTGGGGTTCAGCCTCATCCAGTGTTGGGATGGTATTGACGCCAGTGGGACCAAAAGCCACAGTATCGTGTCTGGCATGGGTAAAATGCGAACTGCAGTTAGGTCACAGTGAGCATGATATTGAACTTTGGACATGAATGGATATCTCTTGCCTTGACATGATGCGAAGTATAGTGAAAAGTATGAGTGGGAGGTCCGAATAACACTGGAAGAGATATTTATACCTTGAACTTGACATTTGCCGTAACAGCGCGCGCCAGATCATAACTATTGATGTGAGGTAAACAATGGAAGCAAGCAAGAACAGACCTGTGGCCTCAAGGCGATACGTAATATTGTATCAGCAATGTTCCGCAGCATGGCTGCCTGCTGGCCGCCTTGTGAACCTCATGGCAATAAGCGCGTTGCATCGACTTGAAAAACCAGCCTGCTTCACTTCCTAGATTATGCCTCCCGCAAAGTATATATTCCCACCCATGATGGAACCTGCACCCGAACAGTGAGTTGTCTCCCATAATGTCCGAGTCTCTCGGTCCTTCATCATATTTTGCACTTATTCACAAGCCTTAGGCGAATGTGCTCATAGATGGCTCAGGGAATCCCCATCTCACAGATTTCGGTCTTGCAACAGTGGCAGGGGACGCACAGTTGCAGTTGTCCAAGACGACCGTGACCCGCAGCTTGGATCCGCGATGGCATGCGCCTGAGGTCATTGGAATCTACCCGGGGGCTGACCCTGTGCGACCGAATTTTAAGAGTGATGGGTATTCTTTTGGTGGTGTTATGTTCTTTGTGCGATTTCTATATTTTCTGTAGTTCTATCCTAAGCTTGCTCCTCTCAGATCGTCACGGTCTCGGGGAATATACCATGAAAAGAGAAGAAAAACCCATATCTAATCATCCCTGAGCTCTCGAAAGGAGCGACACCCGCTCGTCCCCGATCACTGGAACTTGATTCAAAAATGTTGGTCGTCGGACACCACGGGTCGCCCAGAGGCAACGGAAGTCATCACATACATTGCAACGAATATCACTGCCATTTTTAGAAAGACTGAAAGGTGTGTAGTTTTCAGATGCCGGTCGTGTCGTATTTTTCTAACCTGAAACGTTACCTAGCGCTATCTGGACTCGTTTCTATGGAATTTGACCTTCGGAAGTTTTCACTACTCGTCTCGGGGGTATGTTTATAACGAATACATACGAAAATATACTTCAATGCTGCCCGCTCATTGGTGATAAGGCCATGATATGGGAAGGGTGTGTCATCTGTGCACCGCACATATCCCTGCCACACCCGGGTTCATTTCCATTTTGCAATATGACCACGTTGGAGCTCGGTCCAATGCTGATGAAGCAGCCATCGACAGGATGTCGAAAACTAAGTTTTGAAGTGACCCGAAAGTTATTTCACATCAACATCGGCAATAAATAACACCTCAATGATGTCGACACGACTATGGCATGACTTGCGAGTATCAACCGTTGTGGCGCCCAACACCACCTATATCGGTTGTTATCAATGACTTTATGCCAGTTGCAAGTTCTGTGCTAGACTTGGCAGCGTGCGAGTCAGAAGAATAAGTCAATGGCATAATATTGAAAGTCTCTATTGCGGGTGTTCCATCAGTCAAACTATTTGTAAACTCATCTAAGATAACAAGAACATCACATTTCGGCCCACATCACCGGCCCCATCACAACGCCTATAGTCCATATCTATACCATAAAAATCAGTCAACATGTTCCAAAATATGCATTGGATAATCTTACGACGTTCAGCGCTTTAACCAAAAGCAACGGGTATGCGTAAAATTGCGGAGCAGATTTATTCCCAGGTCTAGGATGGGTGAACAACACCCAGATGGAGAATACCTTCATGGTGATCGAATTGCGTACCAGCAATGACGGAGATTTCAGGATCCTGAACCAGATCAGCATGATCGTGACGATTATCGATATATGTATCACTGACCCGGCTGCTAATAATGACACGGGTTGGTCAGAATACTCAGCACCTTTCCTGTAAAACTTAAATGCTCCTTCCTGCATGGTGTCAAACGCCTCGCCTACGATCATAAGCCTTCTAGCATTCGCAGGCTGATATTGACGTACCATGGGCCGCGAATATCCCAGCCCAGCTCATGCTCATGGCATTGATAGTGGATGCGAGCGGTTTTCTCATGTGGTGCCACTTCTTGAGGACAGCCGAGATTTCATCCCAGTTGCCAAAGCTCTCGACGTGGGCCAGAAGATCAGAGAGGATGACTACGTCATTCAATGCGACCGTCATTCCACCAGCAGTTAGCGGGTGACGCATATTCAATGAATCTCCCAGTAGAAACACGCCTGCCTTGCTACGTTCTCCCTGCTTTGTGGGCGGAAGATAATAATGCGGTGCTCGTCGCACACACGACGCCTCTAGAGCATTGAGAATAGGCGCGCGGATCGACGATGGAAGCTGGGGAACAATGTCGCGCAGTATATGCTCCTGCAATATTGATGGTAAGTGGGGGCGATCACGACCGCACAACAAGGCAGAATTACGAACCTTGAGATCTGGCGGTGACTCCTTCAATTCGACCAGCATGCGATACTCATTGTTGGGGAGCTCAAAAAGGACGACCGGTCCAGCGCGTTTCAGTACAATCATAGTGGCATACTGGGGCGCTGGCAGCTTCAGGTCATTCAATATCAGACCCGCCAAGTAACCCCTTTGCGAAGGCTCATACGGCATGCTTCCGAGGACGGCAGTTCTGAATTTGGATGAGGAGCCGTCCGCGACAATGACGAGGTCAGCAAAATATGACTCTGGCTGACCACCTGCTTTGGAGGCATGAACACCTATTACGCGATGTGTGTCCTATATCATTATGCATAGAAATGAGTGCTCACGATAGTTGGATATGATGTCCAGGAAATCAAATGCTGCATGATTCAGCGTTGGATCGCCCTTTTTGAACATAGTACAAAGGGCCGCTGCTGTGTGGGCTTTGAGGATAGTTGCCCTCAGTTCATTTATACAAGTGTTGAGATCTCGGAAGGGGAAAAGCAGCGCACAAGCTTACCGTTGTGCCTGAGGCGTCCGAGCACTTCTTTACCAGGTTCATCGACCGTCACGTTCAACAATCCTTGCTTGACAGCACTGATGATATAGTCATGCGCAGATAGATCAATCATAGCTGTTCTGATGCTGTCTGCATTGTGTTGAGGAAGATTCCATGATGACATCGGGTGAAAAACTGACCGTAGTCCAGGATACGAGAGAATGCGTAAGCCGCAAGCAAACAGTTCTTCCGGTGTTTTAAACGATTGACCAATGTCATGACGACACCTTCCTCGATTGCTTTGAGTCGTATGTATGCTGAAAAAAGCTTAGCAGCAGAAGAGATGTTATCATATAAGAAACTCACGGTGCCGGAGAATTGACAACATCGCGAGAATAGCTCTACTACTTGTTGCGTGCTTTCGACTTTTCATCAGCAACACCAATTTCTCAATGAATCCTCTTTGAATCAAGTCAGTCTGAACGTCCACTGGAGGTCTGCTAGTCAGGCACTATATATGAATGCAAATGCATATGTCGTACTATGGCTCGCAAGTTGGCCAAGGATTTGGATAGCAGGATCCTCAATATCAGTTAAGCGATGTTCCAACATGTCGACCAAAAGTGCGATAAAACCACATCCTGGGTCGAATAAACGATCACGGAAGGTGTCTGGATCATGCTATGAGCTCATCAGTCTCACGACAGCGACATGCGAAACTTACCGTGTCTTGCATACGCACATATAACATTGCGACCGGTGGTGAGATGTAAAAGTCGTGCTGCTTCAAATGTTTGATAAGCGTAGGAATTAGATTTAGAACCTCAGCTTGCGCTCTTTCTGCAAGGGATTGTCAAGCATACGCCTACGTTTGAAGGAACAACCGAAAATACCATCGTGGACAAGGGCAGCAAGTATGCGTAAGGCCGCTACTAAAATTTCTTCGTCTGCGATAGGCGATCTCACTTTGAATGTGAAAGCACGTTCAGGTCAAAAACTCACGTTGGTTGCCAAGAAGATCGGTGATGCCCTTCGTGGTCACAGCCGTCGGTACAGGTCTGAAGATATCACAGTCACAAAGTGAATATCGTTCCGGTGGACTGAATTACGAACCATAGCTAGCAAGCAACGTCAAAGTCTGTGACGCATGAATTTGCACCATCAATGACTCGGTTTCGGAGACCCCTCCGAGGTCTAGTACACGCTGGAATGTTGCTTTACTCAAGATCTCATTCCCTACCGCGGCATGCTTGATTAGGGCGGGGAGGGCTCTGCAAGCTCGAATCTGATCGATATCGTCCCTGCTGTCCAGCATTTTGAACACGTCAGCAGCTGCCTTTTGGAAGTATTATGCGTCAAGTTTGGGCACTGCAGAGAGTGAGAACACGTCTATGCAACAGGTTCACCATGACCTACATAGTTCGCTTAGTGCAACGGTAGCACTAACACGTACTTTCGGATCATCGCTGTAACGGACTAGCTTATTTAACTGACTCTCCCAGCTGTCCGATTCTTTGATCGCAGCCCTTCCTTGTTCTATAAAGCCATTAGAAGATGAATCATAACAAAGAAATGAAACACCCACCAAATGAGGCCATGAACGCCAGTCGGTCAACCGCGTCGACACACTCCACTCCGTGTAACTGGATATCTCTTAGAAGCGAGGGTACGGTTGATTCATCAAAGATGTCCTTCTCCCACAGCTGGCCCAGTTTGGAAAGTCGTCATTGGCTGGCTGGATCATTCCAGTACAGCAATTCTGGCCAGACGTCGAAGTCCTTCCAAAATTTGGCCTTGGCTCTATAGTTGCCTTTGAACAAGACAGAGGCGTGAATCTTCTGTGCGGGGAGAATCACCCGAGGCGCGCCACAATGGAGCCTTCAGGAGATTCTAGTGAATTCATCGGTGCGCAGCGCAAAGCTTAAAGCACGTACCCGAACGCGTGACTGATAAACAACCCGCTTGACAGGAGCAAATTCGAGCAACCACCACATGCTCCTTAGTGATTCGTACGTCCTCTTCTGCAGGTCATCCATCTTCCAGATGACTTCGGTGGGCTTCATCCTCAAGCCTGCCTCGACAGCCTAATATGCTAAGCCGGGGTGGACGGGTCATGCTAGGATGGCGCACGGGTGCGCGCCACGGCGCTAGAGTGTGCCCCATCGGCAGCTTCGTCATAGCAAGCCTTGGGTAAAACGTCCCTTACCCTTACCAAGAGTCAAGCTTTCAAGACGCATACCACATTACATAATTTCAAGACCTGCCGCGGATGCAATTGAGTCATAATTGACAACTACCTTGTGCCAACCACTTAGCTAAACTCATCATTGGCAACGTCCTCTTCGCAACCACCGTGGCAACTTGATCTGCTACATCCCACAATCATCTGGAATGGCTGCGATAACCTATCCGTTAACTGTTCGTTCTTTGGCACATATGTTCCCAGACCTTCTCCACATCTCCGCCTTAGCTTCTCATAATATCAATGAAGGCAAAGATATTGGAGATCCCTTTGACATAAATGCAGCCTACGATGCAGAGAAGACTGTGCAGGAACTGGAGCCTCTCAGCCGTAAGTACAAGTAGTTTCAGCTCACGTTGTTTCAGTGCGCGCTCAATGTTTTGCATATCAATCCAATTCAGGTATAATTCCGGCGGTGTCTCACGTCCATATCGAAGCTGCGAAAAACCGAGCTCATGTATTGCGTGCAATTCGTAAGTGAAAGCTCTCCTCGTTTTGGCGCCAGACCCACAGTTGACTAGCCTTGATGTAGACGCGAATGCAACAGTTGGAGCTGTTGATGTCCTGGCGAGGTTGGATGAGATACAAAGAACACAAAATACGACACGGGCGATCACAAACGAGAATCAAGTGATGCTACAAGAGACTCGAGCGATGTTACAAGAGACTCGAGCCATGGTCATGAACGTCAGACTTGCGAGTCAAAATGCTAAGGTGCCACAGGAAAGAAATCATTACAAACCTCTTCAAAAAACTGTGAGTCAGTCCGTTGTTATCTCTGTCACCATATCCTAAAGTGTCCCTTCATTATTGCTGTAGAGGAGTGGACATGGTCGTGAACTAGCGTTCCAAGTATCGAGGCCAGAAAACATCAATCACCTTCCCCTACCAGCTACTATCCAGCCCGCTGCATTAGGGACCGTCCCTCCCTTCTTTGACCGCAATACAGATACGTATACATTAGGAACAATCAACTCCCTCATTATATTCTACAATGATGATTTCGACATAGAGAAGGAGGATAATTTGGAGATTAGGAAAATAAAGTTTCGTCGCTGGCTGTGTTCTTGATTATCGCTGCAGTCACTCGGTTTCTGACTCATTGGCATCTTCCAAGCTTATTGTTAGAAAATAAAAACTTGCATAGGATGTTGACATCTTAGCGCTCAGTGAGCGCTCGTGCGACAAACAATTCAACAACAACAACATTAATGTATCACATCATATTACTGCGCACATCCATTCCCTCGGTAATTTGCAACTTGCTACCCAGATCCAGAAAGGTCTGGGAGCTCCTGGGATGACTCCCATGCCGCTTCGCTGATATCACGCACCTCGCAGGTGTTGTACACTGTAATCAGTTCTCAATGTGATCGAGCCCTTCGCCAAAGCGGCCCCGGTCCCCGGCACTTAGCTCAACGGGAGAGACGGGGCGTGACATCCAATGACTTTGTTTGTAGTAGTTGGAGCCGAGAACATTCCGGAATGATAACAGGGTGCGGCCTATCAGAAAGTTAGAAACACATGCACTCCAAACAGTCCCCCATACCTCAAACGACTCTCCCACACCTTAAACCAAACCTGAAACAGCTCGCCCCGGTCTGATGACGTACTAGAGCGCACAACCTACAAACTCTGATGCTTGGTTTCTGCCACTGGTGCTCCCGTCAAAATTGAATCCGTTACAGACATCTCTCAGCCCCATCTCTATTGCCTTACTCCATCCCCTCCGGCATCCTACTCTGCATTCCATTCAGATAACTCCTCATCGCCATCATTCGAGTGTCAAAACGGTCACCATTACAGCAACAGCCTGCCTACCAATAGTACAGGAGGAGCAGCCAAGTCCTAGTGAAATGTAAGCGGCTAGCTAGTGCTGCCATGGTCCGGTTCGGTCCGGTTCGGAGGGTCCTAGACGAGAACCAAGAACCGGACCATCGGTTCGGTTCTACAAAATGTCCGAACCCAGAACCGGACCATAGAGAACCGTGCTCTATGGTCCGGTTCGGTTTTTTTGGGGTCCGAACCCGAACCGAACCAAAAAAAAAACTGTAAGAGCACGCAAAAAAACATTGACAAAGTACTAAGTAGTATACATGTTGAGTAACTAATCTAATAACATGGCTGCTCCCCCCCAATTACCATGCGCGAGAGGTATCAGGAGAGTGATTGTGATAACGAGGGGTTGACACAACGAGAAATAGGAAAGCGGCAGCGAAGGATGGCGATCATGAGCATGGGTCGAGGATGGTGGCGAGCAGCAGCAGGAGATGGCAGTGAGCAGCAGCGTGAGATGGTGGCGAGCGCGGGTACCATATACAAATAATAAATTTATTAGACACTGAAACAATAAAACACCATGACGCACCTTTGCAGCTGAGAGAACTCCCCATCTAGAGTCGAGTCTACATGCGCTGTGCGTTTGTGCATGGTGCTGGTGGCATTGGATGTGCTAAGTGGGAGGATGCTGAAGGTAATGAGAGGGCGCTGAACTTGTCAACTTGATGGCGGGAGGGTGCCAAAGGTAGCAAGAGGGTGCCAAAGGAAGTGAGAGGGTACTGGGAGTTGGGTTGGCACGAGAGGTTCGATCCAAAATATGACGTGACCGGTGGGAACATTACACATACATGAGCTCCACAAAGCATGCCAGAGAGAACTCACTGAGTAGCCCAAAACTCGAATGAGACCATTGCGCCACCAAGAGCTACATTCCAGAAAACGGGACCAACTTTCCCGGTGGTGTTGTCAACATGTGGCGTGTCCCGTACATGGAGTGCCAACTTGTTGGCCTAGCAGAGTGCATTCAGTTGTGAGAATATGCAATGAGACATGCATATCGATTCACCTTTGGATCCGATAGTAGGTCATCGAGGCAGGCTGTGAGAGACGGAGGGTGAGAGACAGCGGGGTGAGAGACAGTGGGCGAGAGCAGCCAGCGGGTGTGTGAGACAGTGAGCAAGAGACAGTGGGTGAGTGAGACACGGCGAGCGAGCCAGCAAAAGCCAGCCAGAAAGAACAGCAAGCGAGTGAGAGGGGATGTGGTGAGGTGGCGGGCATCAACATAGGCGCAGGTGGTGTGGCGTGTGATGGGTTGTGCGCTGGTAGCGATGGGTGCTGGCCCTCGAGGGAGCCATCAGCATTCAGAGCACAAATACGCACCTCTGCAGCATAGCGCAAGACACAATCCCTCCAAAATCCACCTTGACCGCGCCTAACACATCCACCTCCAGTAAAAGGTAGTCTTGCGCAGTGTTGTAGCTGGTCCTCAATGAATAGAACCTCCTGTTATAGAGGTGAGCGGGTGAGAGACTTGAGAGTTTAATTAGTTAGTGCTTACCTTCGAAAAGGCTAAATGTAGCTTGATTAATCAACAACGTGAATCCCGAAGACGACAGTTGTCGAAGTGGAAGTCGATAAGGGTTCAGAATGGTTCGGGAAGGCCGAACCAGAACTGGACCGTTTGGGAAGATCTAGAACCGAGAACCGTTTTCCGGTCCGGTTCTGGCTGGCGCGAGAACCATGGACCGAACCGCGGAGAACCGGACCAAAAGTCCGGTTCGAACCATGGTTCTGGACCGGACCGCGGCAGCACTACGGCTAGCTAAGTCAGACGATCACACTGATAATACTATTCCCGCAGAATGAGCGTCATGAAGCAAGCATTGGACATTTTCAAGGACTCAACAATTGCCTCAAAGACCGGCAAGGACAACCGTTCTCGTTTCTGGGGCCTATACAAAAGAGTCGTTGAGGAACACGACGAGTTTCTTGAGCGATACAACAGCGACGTGGACATCGACCTGGTAAGTTTCATGTTTCATTTATTCTGGCAGAGCAACTCATTCAATGACACAGTACGCTACACTGGATAAAGAAAAGTGAGTCTACAGCTCTTGTTCTGCTACTCTGATGTACATTAATGGCTACAAATGTACAGGTTGGTTCGTGGCCAGGCTTTCAAAGTTGTGGAGCCTCTTATCAAGCGTTTAGAGGCTCGTGCATCGTCTATGGTAGGTCTATAACCCAATTTGTATTACTTATACCCCCCTTTTTACAGCCGGAAACAGCATCTACAGAACACGATGGGGAAGATCTACGCCTGAGGCCTCCAGGTGCATACACCTAGGCTGGCCTTGCAGACTCAGCAACGGGCACAGCAGCCGCTCTCACAGGGTGGGCTGTATCGTCCCTCAGCGAAATGGTACGTTTGATTTGTTTTCGCTGAAATTGATGACTTACAAATATCTACCGCTCAGTCTGCCCCTGCGGGCATGCAAACGATGGTCTCGAGTATTATACGCACCAATATCGGCACCAAACATCAATGGGCGCGCCAGTTTTCTGCCTGTGTCATCTGCTTCTCCCTCCGCAAATCCATCTAGAAGCAAGGCCTACAACTGAGTTAAAGCTCCGACTTTTATGCTCGCTGAAGAGGTCGTTAACGAGGCAGGGCAGGGAAGTAGTCGTTTGTGGAAACAACGGTTCAATCGATATCAATGCTGATGAAGGAGATTGGAGTACGTTCCTTGACCTTTGAAGATATTACTGCATCCAATCTGACATTTTTCTTTGTAGGCATTCGAGAGCACTCTACCCGCTGCGGAACTCAAGCTCGCGAGTGCAACTAATGGTCCAGGATTTGGCATATCGCTGCGGGCCAGTTCTCTGAGTATGCATCACATGTTGATACCGTCTTCAATCAGCTCACTAATGCATGAATGTATAGCTCAAAATTATAGCCTGATTCCCATACCATATGGCGGAGGCGTTGTCAGCGACCTCTTCTCCGAATGCGATCGCGCTGCAGGTATGGCGCTGTACTTTATCGGACCCTTGGTAGGTGTGTTTTACGGTCTGCCACCTTGACACAACTTCACGCTCATCTCGCAAGGTCCTGCGGTCGGGCCCGTCATGGGGGGCTTCATCACAGAGTCGATCGGCATACAATACAATTTCTACGTCGTCGCAATCTGTGGCATTGCTGCAATACCCGGCATTATTTTCATGAGAGAATCTAATGCCCCAGTTATTCGGCTTCGCCATGAAAAAACGTCATTGGATCTCGAAAAGGCAGCCACGACACACCCTGCCTTTACTATGAGCAAATGGGCTTATCTGTGGATAAACCTTAAACGACCTATCATGATTATGACCCCGAGTTTTATATGTTTTATCTTGAGTTTACGCATGGCTCTGTGAGTTGATTCTAGAATAACACGGCTAGCTGATGTCATTTATTTCAGGATATACGGTCAGTAGTAGCGCACCGCACAAGTTGTTTGAACTTGCACTAAATTCGTGTATCAGGCATCTACTACTTGATGTTCACTACTCCCCCCGGTAAGACTACACACGCCCGCAGGACTGGATATTAATTACTTACGCCCAGACCTCTTTGTAAACGTGTACCGCTTCAGCATCGGAATCGGAGGTCTAGCATATATCGGCTTTGGTGTTGGGTTCATATCTGCCACCATATTTGGCGCAAAAATCTGCGACAAGACATATCTATACGTATGTCGAGATGTGTTCTAGCTCTCGCGTTAGCTCAAGCATTGCATTTAGCTTGCTGCGAAAAACGGAGGAAAGGGTAAACCAGAGATGCATGTGCCCGCCATGATATTCGGCTCGTTGGTCGTCCCAGTGGGACTATTGTGAGACGGCCGCTTCGAGTTCTATCTGTCGGTTCTAACCTGTTCTGCGTTAGTTGGTATGGATCGTCTGCTCAGGCCAAGCTGCATTTCATCATGCCCATCATCGGCACTGCTATCTTTGGATTCGGCATAATGAGAGCCTCGTGAGCATGCCTGTTTATGTAACATGGTAGCTGTTGAACGTCTTTGAAGTCTTGCTATTCAGTTGTACCTCGTAGACACGTTCACATATGCTGCGAGTGCTGTCGCAGCTGCTTCTGTGAGTCTTTCCATCCTTGTTCTTACTCTTTGATTTTCCTTTTACTTTTAATCTCATCGCCGTTCACGCACTGAACACCCCACGATATCGGACACTCCGCTCCCTCCTCAGGTCCGCATTTCCCCTCTTCGGATAGCAGATGTTCGCTGCGCTCGGTTATGGAGGGGGCAACTTGCTCCTTGCAGACCTTGCCATCGTTTTGGGTATACCCTTTCCTATCTGGATATATTATGCTGGTGAACGTATGCGTGCGAGGAGTTCTTTGACTCGTTGATGTTGGTGATGATGTTGATACTATGATCTTTGTACGATTTGGTCAGCTCCCATTTTCGCTGCATAACGAGCACACTGTTGTGTTTGATAATCCGGAGTAAGCGCGGTGGCTGCGGTGCCAAAATGGGGCCTCGCTGGAGTTTGGCTCTTAAGGCACAATGGAACTTGACAACTCTTGACCTGACAATGAGCAGGCCTTGATGCAGATCAAACCTAGTCCTCACTGCCGCCGGATGATCAAAGGAATAAGTAAAGTTCAAGCGGGGAGCAGTTAGGGTCCGAATAGTACTAAACCCTGACGGAACCAATTCAGAACTTGACGCTCGCTGTGCCAGCAATGATAGTAGGGGGGATCTCTCTCGTTCACAGGAATGTCAGATCTTCCTCTGCTTAGCTCAGTCGACGGCAGCTCCCGCTACGATGCCACCTCTAGTAGAAGCACCGATGACGGTCCAACTCTTCCTCTAGATGACATCGATAGACCAATCATGGAGAAGAGGCTTCTCCGTAAGTTGGACCTTCGAGTAGCATTCCTAGTTCTGGTTTACATCATGAACATCGTGAGTCATTGCACCTGGTGTTTCCGTGACTACCTAAAACCTCTACGCAGATGGACCGTGCTAATATAGCGTAAGTGGTGGCCCTTTGAAAACAGGTGGAGTAAACTGACTTAACATCTACTCGCAAGTGCAGTGAGGCTGCGTGGTTTCGAGGAGGATCTTGGCATGATGGGGAACCAATTGAATACGCTCACCAGCATCCTTTATGTGGGGTATCTGTTGATGCAGGCTCCTTCGTATGTTCGAACACCTTATCATTCTGCGGCACATCTAATAATTTAAAAGCAACATGATCTTGGAAAGGCCGTCATTATACCTCTCGAGCTGTATGATAATGTGGGCTGCGATCACCATGTACATTAGTACGTCACACAACTTTCGCTTGATTGACATTGCCTAACAAGGGTCATCATCGACAGGTGCAGTACCAACGTTGGTATCTAGCATTCTTGCCTCCCTTGAGTTAACCGTGCATTAGATATCATGCCGCTCTTATCTTGCGCTTTTGGCTTGGATTCGTGGAGGCAACATTCATTCCTGGAGCTGTATTCCTTCTTTCACGATGGTACAATTGCCCAGTATCTCCTCGCACTATATACTGAAATTCCTTTAGGTACAAGCACAATGAACTAGGTTTACGCATGGCACTTCTTTACTGCGGCGGCTTCGCCTGTGATGCTTTTGGCGCCCTTATTACGTCGGGAATTTTAGGTGGCCTAGACAGTAAATTAGGTTTTATGGCATGGAGGTCTGAGCCGAATTGCACGTGCGTTCAAAAGTCAAACTGTTCTGATTTTGCTGCTACAGGTGGCTCTTCTTTGTGGAGGGCGCTTTGACTATCGTGGTCGCAGTGTCTGCAATCTGGATTATACCCGATTTTCCTTCAAC
Source organism: Suillus discolor (assembly GCF_016758755.1). Lineage (NCBI taxonomy): Eukaryota > Fungi > Basidiomycota > Agaricomycetes > Boletales > Suillaceae > Suillus > Suillus discolor. The sequence continues at coordinate 117,101 of NW_024541330.1, forward strand.
GCCGAGCGTCTGGCTTTTGTCTGATGAACAGATCCTGGCCAAACAACGGATGGGGGAAGAAGTTGTGGCCAGAATTGAACAGGAAGGCAAGCCTGAAGAGGAATCTTCTGGCCTTGCTGAGGCCCTTACGGAATGGAGGGTACGGTGGCTTGGTGTTGCTCTTCATTTGATGCTATCCTCGATGTCATTCACCATATTTTTCCCGACTCTATCTGCTACAATGAGTTCATCAGCCTCTTGCTCTGCGCACCTCCATGGATTCTAGGAGTTGCAACCACATTCGTTGTGGCCAGGTCAGTATTTACTCCACAGGTTCTATGGGTAAATTGACGATACTGAATCAAGGCATTCCGATGTGACTGGCGACCACTTCTGGCATATCGTTGGCCCTCTACTTGTCGGTATCGCTGGGTTTATTCTCGCAATGTCTACAATGAACACGGTTGTGCGACATCCGTCACTGTACGAACCTTCCTTTCCTCATCATGTGATTCCATGGACTTCATGTTCCGTACAGATTTTTTATCGCTCAGACGGCAGTCGCCTACGTTGTCTCTCTAACCTGGGTCATGAATACGTTTTCCCAAACATAGTCGAAACGCGCTGCAGCCATCGCACTAATAAACTCCATGGGAACATCTGGCTTCATTAGTTCCTCGTCAGTTCAGTGCGGCCTTGTGCTTTAGCTGGTACTGACGCTGTCGCAGATACTTTTGGCCGTCCAGTTGGGGACCTTCATACGTGAATTCATGTCTCAATTTCACCTTGGCAAGCGGCGTGTCTGTGATGTTATGGGTATTTAGGGGACACCTTTCCCGGTGTAATGAAGCTGCTGAAGCTGAAGAACAAGTCTCAGGGCTACCCGAGGGTTTTAGATATCTCCTCTAGAGCGTGGTTGGCCACTGATAGGATCCCATCAGTGAGTATATATGAATGGATACCAGGACATAAATAAGATATGCAGGACGCCTTATTTGGCAAGTCATGAATTCACGATGGGTGCTTAAGGATGGTTTGCCGCTAGGAGGACCGGGTGGGTACTTGGCTGTTGGATCGATCGATCATGGCTGAACTATACTCTTTGAACATGATTCCGTATGGTGATCAATTCGACGACAATATCCTGTGATGTGTCTTGAATCATTCTACTGCCGCGTGACCCAAACTCAAATATCCAACGCATTCAAGTTCAAATATCAAGACTGCATGAGACAAGACTGGTCATGGTATTTAAAAGTTATCCCAGTGCAGTAGTTAACATTTGCAGGCTGCTTTTTGGGGGTCAAACGGCGGGACTCTACATGACGTCACTTGCTTCAAGGTGGGCACACCTATAAATAACTTTTGATGGCCAGCCCTGAACGTAACACTTTTGTGGTTCTTGTTGCCAGCTATTTTTGATGGCCGACTTTTCTGGCCAACACCGCCAGCACTTTTTGATGGCCAGCTTTTTTGGCCATTGCTTATCTGCATGGTGAGCATTTGAGCACTTAAAAGCTGTCTAACTTGAAGCACTTGTGCTTAGCTGGCTACCCACCTTACGCTCTGCATAAAACCAACCATCCATAGTGCAAGTAACATCCCATGTATAGCTCCATACTGAACTATACGTCCTGTCATCCGTGCTCAAAGATCGAGTATTTGCCAGCAATCTGTGGGAACTCATTTGGGAGCGCATCATCCAGGCGAAGCAGGAAGAGACGCTGCAAAGGCACCAGAGCGTATGTACTTGTGGGGATGGCAGAAGGCACGCGGCCGTAGAGCAAATTCTCCTGGAGAAGAAGAAGAAGAAGCGGTGTCAGATGGAGGTGTCGTTGCACATCCAGGCTATCGAGCTCCTCCAGCAACGTTGGCTGTGAGCTGTACTTTGTCTATGTACGAGTGTGCGGTCTAACCCTTGGTTGTTGTAGCGAGTCCTGGCGCTCCAGCCAAGCTTGACATCAACTCAATCAGGCCTCCCTTGAGGCGAATGCATGCGCCTACAGGCTGTGTACCTTTACCTTGTGTACCTTTGGCCTGCTAGATAGAAACACGAGAGGCGTCCGATGCTCAACCGATGAGGGACGATGCACCCCCCGTCCCAACTGCAGCACCTGTGATCGAAACATTATCGCCTTTAAACGGTCCCATCCCCTCGATACACAGTCAGTCTCTCACAGGAGGGAAAGCCGATGTCTAACAATTTGAATGTCAGTCTGCTTACTAGTAGCTGCTCTCCCGCGACCGCCTTTCTACAGTGTACTGACTCTCCATTGCGCCTGTCGAGCACATGGGTCGCTGCCGACCTCCGAAAAGTCTTTGATGAAGCATTCGAGAAGGAAGTGGCCTTACACGCGGATCCGATGGCGATATCCCTTGCTACCACGAGTAGCAATGCCATTCTGTGCAACCTCATGCTGGAACTACACATCTTGCATGCTAAGAGGTGCCGCGCACATGCTGAGATGGCGCTGTATTCTGTGGCTATCGAGAATTGTTGTGGTTTTGATATTAGTGAGCGAAATCGATCGCGCTCCCTTTTGCTAATTGCTGATGCTGTCGCAGGCCCGCCGACAACTTTTGAGCTACTTTTGTGCATGGATGCAGACATGTATTGCACGAATGATGAGTATGGTACGGATGGAAGCTGTGGGGATTATGAAGACTTTGATGACTATGAAGATGACGAAGAGGTTGATATCATTGATGGTGGAGATGTTATTTGATATCTGTGTATTTTTGCTTGCATGGGACTGCATTTCTCTCTCTTCGTTGTAATAGTAACATTAGATTATGGCCGAGTCATACTCCTGGGGTACGATTGTGTATAGTTGTTGGGCTTACTAGTGCGTGGTACGCGAAAAAAGACTGTCCGCAAATGTGTGGTCACTGAGCAAGGTTTTCGAATGTTTCATTTGCGGACGAGCATAAGTAAATGTGAACGAGATCATCCGTGAGGACTAAATAAAATGTGATGACAGGGATCGAGATATCGAGCGCTATGCCTATCCTAGCACGAAAGAAAGGTCTTAGGCTGTGGCCTGCATAAGGTATTTCTGACTCGGATGTGCGCAGACGATAAAATTTCACCGCATCGATGATTGGAATCACGTCGAGCGCAAGCGCGAATCGTACAGTTACCGTGTAACTTTCATTACTGGTTTACACGTAAGTGTCTCACTTGCATGATCAGACACTACTGGTCACTGCAAGTACAATTCAGGAGACGATATGAAGTTACCACGGCAAAAACCTTCAGGTCCAAACTTTGCTTGACAGGCCGTAAGATTCTATGCCATACGTCTTGCACGTCTACAGGCCTACAAATGCCTAAACAGAAAGGTAGACTTACAAAGAACTATATGCCGGAATACTGTACGCCATGACACAGAGCCCCACGTAGTGAAAGTCCCATCGAAAGACGGAGTGACATGCTTCAAAAAGTGGATGGATTTAGAGACGAATCATTGGGTGAATCAGAAGGGACAACAAACCTTTGTGGCACTCGCAAGCAAATGGCAGAAGACAGCGACCATGGTGCCAAACTCTGCTACAGAGCCAGTGTTCGCGTACAAAATCTTTCTCGAGAGTCCAGGCGCAAATTCGCCGCCCAATCTATTGGTGGAATCCATAAATGCGACTGGGAGAAACGAGAATCAGCATGAGGGCAACATTTTGGTGATGAAGAGGGAGCGACAGAATGAGAATGGAATACTGAACATGGCAGAGAAAGACAAGGAATTCACAATGTTCCTCTTAAAAGTGTAAGTGGGCAATGAACGAAGAAATAAGCGACTGACAAGGGAGCAGGATTCTGCGGGACGAAGATTGGATGGGAAGGAATTGACACATGGGTGAATTGGGAAGTGCTGCAGCTGGTAGAAGTCGGAAGCGGAACATATATGGCGTTGGAATGTATGAGAATGAGTAGATTAACCTGAATGCGAGGACACCAAACGTTCACAGGCGCATAAGAACAGATGGGATCATGGATGTAAGCACAAGAAGCGGAGGGCAGAGCTCGGAAAAAGCCGAGGCAACATATTGGCTTGTGGCCAGGATGTGGAGAATCTATACGAGTGGGAGGCTTCGCGACACGCTAAACAGGTATGAATATCTCAGTATTCATTTATGAAACTCTATTAACAAAATGTTGTACCTAAACAGGTACGAATCTACTTGTACATCAGTACTCTACTCAAACGTTACAGTGGGATAACAACTCACATCTCAGTATTCGTTTATGAAACTGAGATGTTACGACTTTGGCTGGCTCTTCTTATATGGTGAGTGTGCCAGCAAGACTTTTGATGAAAACATATATACTTAAGAACGAAAAGATTGCCGACGTTGACACGTCGTCCATGTTCTCCGTTTGGAGATGCTCGCACTCGATGTGGTTCATTCTTCGGCCGTACTCTCCTTCTCCCCTTCGGCTCTGTCTCTCTCGGCCTTACGCTCCTCGGATACATCGGCTCTCAACACAGGATGCAGGAAATAGCGGGTCCAGGGGGACCCGTAGGGTTGGGGTATGGACATGCATATGCATGAAATTCACCGGTCAAATATCAAATTCATCAAATGTCAGTGGGCTCAGCAGACCCCTTTCTATGACCAATTTCCATATCTCTCGCTTCCTATAGCGCTGTTCTAGATCATCAAATCATACTTGATAAAAGGATCCCTCTGGAAATGTCATATCAGCTGAAATTTAGTCGTGGGCAGCCAGATATGGTGGTTCAGATTATTATACATATAACCAGCCCATATTTAACTTGGCCGACATCAAACCTTCATGCGCGAGAGCACAGGTAATATGGGCAGTTATAAACTTATAGATGCTGCTCAATGATATGCGATAGAAACCACAAACACCTTTGGTGTATGCTATTCCCAGTCGGGAGTACTAGCCGCATCCCACGCTTGTGACAGCAATGTGGTTGCAGAGCGGCCGATCTCATGTTTTGACTTACAGCAGTCCGAGCAATCCATGGCGGCATCCAACATCCACACCAACGTTCTCCACCCACCACCCATTGTTACATACAACAAAGCTCCTGTTATTCATAGCCCAGCGCAGTCTATGGAGGCATCTGCCAGTGAGGTTCATGACCCACTGCAGTCTATTGAATCATCATCAGCTGCAGGTGCGTCCTGCTCTAATTTATTACTTTGACTTTTATGTTTATTGACTGTTGATAAGAAGTGGAGACTGTGGCGCAAAGCCTGAAGAGGCTGGAGTGTTTGATTGAGGCAAACACTGAAAGGCAGAACGTCCAGTTTATCGAAATCAAACGTACTTTATTGGCAAACGGTGATCTTGCACAGCAGAGCATTGTTCTCGCGCACCGGAGTCTAAAGAGGGCTGAGGATGCAATTAAATTAGCAGAGGATATCAAGAACGATACAAGGGGTCTGGGTGAGATGGATGCGTCTAACAAAACATTGTTAGCAAGGCTAAAGGATTTACTTTTGGGCGTTCGTTTGCCGACACTTACGACTACAGAGCCATGACAATGTATCTTGTATCAATATCAATATCAATGTTCAATGCTATATTGTTACTTGTGCCAGTCTACTATGTCTAGTGCATCAGTAAATTCACAAACTCCTTAGCGTCCTTTTTCGCCACTTGTCACGAAAATCTTCAACATGTTGCCGCTTATTATTCTTATGCACTTGTTATTTTTCTTTCACAAGCACTCACAAGTAAATGTGTGATTCACAAGTGCCCACAAGTGCAACAAGCGCCAAAAGCAAGGAAGACTAAAGTGTGTCGTAGATTACAAGTAGATAAAATTTTACTATGAATAACTACTCCTCGAACATTTGCGAATGAGACTTAAGTTCTAGTAGTCACGGCGCGCATGGGACTGGACGCGTGAGAACATTGTCAGTGACTGAACATTTCAACTCTAAACAACTTGCTCACCGTTCTGAAAAATGACGCTCGCAGATATGGTACGTACGTTCGTACGTGGATCGATGCAAACGCTGATGCGATCGATAGCATCGAGTCCGGTTCGAAGAGCATCAGAGGCCAATAGTGACGACAAACCTTTATTACACGCGGGGGAGGCGTAACGAAGCGAGATGCTCGGATATCGAAGGGCAAGGGAGGACTCAAATTGGTTTTTGGAGGGGGGTGAAGGCAGTCTTCGGTTGCCTGGATCAAGAGACGCTCGAGGCCATTCATGACCTGGCATGACATTGAGCGCCTGCGGAGTGGTAGAGTAAAGGTGAGTTAGTACATCTGTGAAGGCCGAACAACTAACTCACCTACATTAGTGTTAGAATGTACTTGAATACGAGAACGAATGAGAATTGATGTGACTGGGAACGGATCAGGAGGAGATGGCTGTTGCAGCCCACGAAGGAGGGACTGGGAATGGACCAGGAGGAGATGGCTGCGGTTGCTGTTGCAGACCCGCCAAGGAGGGACTGGGAACGGATCAGGAGGAGATGGCTGCGGTTGCTGTTGCAGACCCGCCAAGGAGGGACTGGGAACGGACCAGGGGGAGATGGCTGTGGTTGCTGCTGCTGACGAGATACGTCTTGTTCAGCAGAAGGTTAACAGTCTTGAGAAAGTTCTCGACAGTGAGATCGTCACCTACCGCATGAGGTTGTACAAAGTCGTGATCTTCATAAGGTGGAGGTGGACAACCGGGAGCGGGTGGCAAGCTCGCACCACGCTATCGCGCAAAAGGGTAAGCGGCGCTATTCATTAGCAGTATGGGCACAGGTACTTTACCTCTGAGGCAGAACTCTTAATGCTGCTGTTGCAGACCCGCCAAGGAGGGACTGGGAATGGACCAGGGGGAGATGGCTGTGGTTGTTGCCGCTGACGAGAATAACTCGTCAGTACGTCTTGTTCAGCAGAAGCTGCTGTTGCAGACCCGCCAAGGAGGGACTTACCCTCGGGTTGGTTGGGACTGGGAACGGACCAGGGGGAGATGGTTGTGGTTGTTGCTGCTGACGAGAATAACTCATCAGTACGTCTTGTTCAGCAGAAGCTGCTGTTGCAGACCCGCCAAGGAGGGACTTACAAAGTCGTGATCTTCGTAAGGTGGAGGTGGACCACAGAATTATGTGCGCTTGAGTTAGTGGTAATTGGACGTGGAGGTCAATCCTAGCTCCAGGACTTTGAGTTGGTGGTATTCGGAGGAGATTAAGACTTACTGTTCTGCCAAAGGAAGGGGGATCAAGACGCTATCTCGAACGCATGGTGATCGGCGTATTTATTGACATAGAATAAGCGGAAAGCATCATAAGAATGAAAATACTCGATGTCCTTAGGAATGAAATCGGGACCGTAGACAGGGATTAAGTGCGCTGCACGGTAAACGGTGTCGATATGAATAACAGTGAGGTTTGGGGTGCCATCGTCACGAACACTTGGACGGACTATCCACATGCCAGTATCCTCGTCGGCAGAGTCACTGACCTTATCGAACCAATGAACAAGAGCGCATGGATACGTGGCGGCCCAATTATATCTAAAGGAAAAAAAACATCTGACTCTGGCAACTTCGAGCCCTTTCATCCCCTCAAGGTCTGAATTGGTGTTGACAAACACGCAATCATTACGGGGATAGACATTCCGCCAGGATGGACATGCGTGGATCTGTTCTCGTCGCATGCCACCAATGCCACTGGGATCACTTGGCGCATAAAAAGTCGCAGCAGCAGAATTCAAGACATGAAGTCTACCATTATGTCGAGGGCAGCTAGCAGCAGGGACATCTTCGGGGTTGCAAGGATCGTTGCGAAAGAGTTGCGAAAACAGAAAATGACGGATAAGGCGTCGCAGGTATGGTACATTGACCTCACTTGCTAGTTCTGGTACAGTCTGTGCCCGTGTTCGTTCTAAGAAAAACCTTGGTGAGTATTAAAACCGACACGTTAGAACATCACTTACGAGGAGACCTTGCAAGCTTTACAAACGAGAGCAGTACAGTCAGGCCGTCAACAACTTCACCGTCATCAACATCATCTTCTGCCTGTGGCACGATAACAGGGGCATCTGGATTATCTTCAAGGATGACAGCTGCATATTGAGTATGCAAAATGATAAGACTAGATACAAAAACTTACGCAGAGCGGCCACAGCTCTTGATAATACAGAGCCAATGAGCATCCCACGAGCAGCGAAGTCTACGCGAGATGCTGCGAGTTTGTCGAGGCGTTGGTTAGCCAAAAGCATTTGTCCAATGGCGTTATGCTTGCTAGACCACCTCCAAGGTTGTTTCACGGCCTTAATGTGCTTGGATTCCGTGATCGACGAGCACAATCCATTCGGCGCACCAAACAGTCGGATCATGTCCGCATAGTGGGTCATTGAGTGCTGGCGGGGTAACGAGAAGTGAGGGACTGTGCCCGTGGTTTCGAAGATCTGGCGGTAGTGGTGAAACCGAGCAAGCGCGTCTTTGAGTTGATCCAGAGAGGCTTCAGTAATTACGTTGCGTCGTGCGATATAACAAAATTCTAAAAGCGTGCGAAACGCACGCACCATGTCTTGAGGTACATGGCCTTCGATAGCTGGGATGAAGACCTTCATAAGGGCTTTGGAATCGTTCCCCGTCCATTGTTTAAAGCCGCGGCCGTCAGGAAATCGCCGTAGACCAGCGAATGGCGCCACAACAGCAATTCTGACTCAAGGTTAGAAAACGCCGGATTAACGAGTGAGGTAGTATACCTTCGATCTATGTCGCTCATGATCTCGTCTCCTCGTTTGGTCCCATGCTCAAGTCTAAGGTACTTTACTACCCAATCCACCAAATGATCCTTGAAGGCGCCTTTGACTAGCTGGTGGAGGAGATCGAATGATATTAATTGATGGATGTCGGCTCGGGGGAAGTCATTTGTGAATGGCTGTACAAAATAGATTAGTGTATAGTTTGAGAGCGGGTGGATCACTCACGATGAGAACGCTTATGATACCGTATTCATGCCACAATGTATCCGGGTGGATATTTTCATGTATGAGGACATCTGTATGCTCTCGGCAGCGTAAGAGACCACCACCATCGAGATCTCCCCGACTTGCAAGGCATCTACAAACATCGTCAGTAAACATTGATGCTGAGTGCGACTTAAAACACACTTTGGGCACCAATTTTTAACGGTACAGGACAGCACCAGTTGCTCCTCGTAGTCGGCTATGTAGGGTCCCAGGCCAAATATAACACGTCGAAAGTGACCGTCTGCACAACGCAGGACTTCGTACTCAGTCATCACAGGCTTCAGGGTAGATAGAATTGTGGATAGTGAACGGTGAAAAAGCTGCCGGCGAAATACACGAAACGAATCGTCATGAGCATGTTGCCTATCAGCTGCGACATAGCTCAGATAAAAAATATAATTTTGAATTTTAATACACATACTTTTAGGTATAGCCAGGAAACCGATGATGACGAGAGCGTCGCGATGAGCGCGTCACACATTGTTGTGCACATTGCCGATCGAGGCATACAGGGGGTAATATTCATTATTACCTGTGCCCACAGAAACGGTGGTCTTGTCGCTACCAAGAATTATCGGAATGAACATCGATCCATGTGTGTTTGGATCCTTCGATATCTCGTCCTAGTGGATGTCAGGATACCCCAAGTCACAAGGAATACATGAAATACATACAGCTTGTTGCCATGCCCAGTCCGCAGACATAAAGTCTCTCCATCGGCGTGTATCGTCCAATGCATCATACTCCCGAAATGGCGCATAGTCAATCTCACCCTTGTAGGTAGGGTTCGCTAACATGTTATGCGCCATCATGTGGGGGTCTCTGTACCAGACCTCGTATTCTCTGTCCATCCACGGAGGAGCATCATGTTCAGGGCGTTCCCCTGTGTATTGAATCGAGAGACATTGCCAAGTGACATTGCCAAGTTGTGTGGCGTCGATGACCTTGTGCAAATCCTTGTGATCCGCGAATGGAGGGTGGTCGTCGTGTTTCAACAGCTGCACAGCCATTAAGTCGAGTAATAAGTCTGTAGCTTTGTTAGACATATGGCTTTGTTTGAAAACAAACTCTGCCGTTGCAAATTCAATATCGTTACGATACGGGCTCCAGTCGTGAGGAGACTTCGGTGGGACAGGAGTTGGTGGTGTGCCAGGGGGCAGAAACACGCCGTCAGCTGTGCATGGTTGTCCTAAGAGCGTGTCAGAATCAGAACACGTGAAAAGTGCAGATTGAAAGGTACTTACCATTGAGGAGCGAGTGATACGTACGATAGTAACGCTTGCTCGCATCAGTGAATTCTGAGTCTGGATCCTCATCGTCAGCCATTGGACCAGGTGGTGATCGGGGAGGCGAGAAATCAGGAGGGGGTGGCGAGAAATCAGGGGGGGGTGGCAGGAAATCAGGGGGAGGCGACTGAGGTGGAGATGGAAGCTGTTGCGGTTGGGGAAGATCCAGAGCAGGTGCAACAGGATGGGACGCGTGCATGTGTTGAGTGCGGCCAGAGATGTTTCGAAACCAGCGCATACAACCTGGAGATAGGCATGGAAACTGAAGGGCACGGTGAGTAGACCGGTTTCTGCGCATCATATGAGTAGTGTTGATGCAACGTATGGACCTAGTGAAGGTTTAAAACCAGCCGCTAATATTGAAGAAAAAATTACCCTTGCAAAGGTGCCGTTGGAACGAAAATGTGCACTACCCCAGAAAGGGTTTGTTAAAATGGACAGTTATGTCATCGCACCACCGGAAAAGTTCTGGTGAACATTGATGACGGTCACCCCACCACAGGAAAGGTTCTGGTGAACATTCCCTAGGCTATTAGACGTCATTATATCACCGGAAAGGTTCTGGTAAACATTGATACTCACCGTACTTAAGGTATTTCAATCCGGGACATGTCATTTTGTTGAGCACATTGTGCTGAAAAGCGCTGGCGAATATTGATGCTCCGGATGTTGCAATCGACCCTCAATTCAATACGTTAAGAAATATTATTCAGAGTCAGCTTTGGCTACAAATTTTAGAGTGACGAAACTCACCTTCAACTTGGTAACCCACTGCCTTCAATTTTCGTCAGCCTACAAAACCGTCTATCGATAGAATGTCTCAACCTGACGCAGTTACAACGCGCATGGGGACTCGACCTAAGAACGCAACTCAGCATCCCGGGCGCATTTTAATCAATAGTCGTGGAAAGAAGCGTACCACTGCTGAGAAGGCCGCTGACGACCAACGTGAAAGGGAGGCAAAGGAGGCAAGTGAAAAAGCTGTACAAGAAAGTTATCAGCGTATTGCTACTTTGCAGGCACAGATGCAGGCTGACCAAGATGCTATGCGTGTTGACGCACCTAAGCCTAAGCGTCCTCGTGCACGCCCGGTGGGGAAGGCTGCAAAAGACTTGAAGACCTCCGACTCGACTATGGATGATAGGCAGGCAGGAGCAAAAATCGTCGCCGATAAGCCTCTTGTCACCAAAGGCAGGGGTCGTGTGGGTGGAGCTAAAAGGTTAGCAGCTGATGCTAGCGTCGAAAATCCTGCAAGTGAGGATGAGGATGGGGACCCGGTCCAAACCAAAAAGAAGAAACTGGCAGTGAGAGAAGCAATTCAAGCAGTATTAAACGCTGGCATCGTTATCGACTCAACAAAGGCACGTGATGGAGAAGTTCAGAAGACGTCTGATGTGTGAGTTTGTTTATCTATCAGTAACTATGATGATGCTTCTTTTGACTGAAACTACTCTTTTTTTTCTCGATATCACGACATACGATTCTGATGCTACAAGTTCCCAAAAATTTGCACTTGCTGGACATGTCCCAGGGTGGCTGTCGAATCTTCCCGCGACTGCCTCAAAGCCAGCCGCATCGTTGAGGGGGAATCCTTCTACATCTTCCATTCAACCACGGACCAGTTACTCTAAGCTCACAAAGGGGAGCACCATCAGCAGCAATGTTCCGCCCCCACTCACACCCATCAGTACCTCAAATGCTGGAGGCTTTACAGAGTTCAATATGTACGCGTCTGATGAGGACGAGGATGACGAGGAGCTCGCAAAACCTCTTTCTCATATTACAAGCAACAAGGCTTACGCGGTGAGTCTGATTCTATCTATTTAAATTCTACGTAGTTTTAACCACAGCTGCAGGGTATTATGATTGTTCCCAAAGCTCTTGACGGTGTAGTACCTTCAGATGTTACCTGTCGCGGTGCAACCGAACAGCCTGATCCGATTGAAGATGCGGACGACATCGATGTCTTCACAGACATCCGCGGCCACTTTATAGATTCTGACGGCGCCGGCCCTGCTACACAACCTGATTTTCTAAGGGAGTATAAGGCCAATGATGATGCCAATCACGAGCTACAGTCCTTGGACCGTGATTCTGACCTTGAACCTCCTCCCCTCGCCCAAAAACCTAGGTCCCGCTCCACCCCCCCAATGGATTTTGACTCCCTGGCGAGTCAGAAGCGGAAGCTGTCACCTCCTCTGGACTATGACGACATAATGGAGCTGTCATCCGAGGCCAAAAGTGTGCAGGGTGCCAATGAAGATGTGAAGACCGAACCTGTTGACCCAGTGTTCACGCGCCAGGTGACCTCTACAGTAAGTTTCGGTGTCTCATACTACATTTTACTGATTACAAGATATTAGACTAACGTTGCTGTCACGCTCAAAGCCCCTCCAGCAAAGCGGCTGAAGTCTGAGTCCTCCGCTCCTTCCAAGCCAATTGTACGCTCTGCGTACAGGAAGAAGCATCTTCCTAAGGGTTGTCAGGTGGGAAACAAGTGGGCACGACAGTTCATCCCTACCGTCATTCGCTGCATCGGCGATCTAGATGAAGTATGGACCCTTGCAGATGACGTTGTCTGTCCTATCTTGCAGTCAGTCTGGAATGCAGTCTACAAAGGCAAGATTCCACACACGGTTGAAGCTGATGGGCCTGTCCTTTGTCGCGCTCGTTATGTCTCATTGCCGCCTCCATTCGTCACGCTCGTTATGTCTCGTTGCCGCCTCTGTTTGCTTTGTCGCGCTCGTTATTAATCTACTTGCTAGTCCTTATTTTTCTCCTTGTTCAACCTTTTATCTACTTAATCCTCTTGTCCGGTTGAAATGCAATTCTTTTTCCTGGTAACAAGTGTGAACAAGTGTGAAAAAGTGTATATAGTGTGAACAAGCTAAAATAAGTGCGACATAAGGGGATTGTAATGTAGCTCGTTCTAAAAATAAGTGCAAAAAGTGTAGGACAAATGAAAAAAAGTGCGAAAATGCTCAAATCAAGAGGAAGGGATCTTCTTGGCAGCTTGTTGCTCCTTGTGACAAGGAGGTGTTCTGGTTCTTGTCCGCTCTTGGGTGAGAAAAATAAGAGCTTAAAAGGAAATTAAGCAATTCGTGAATTTACTGATGGCCTGCCAGCATGTATGCGCAGGGGTGCAATACCTTTCAAAAATTTTCCTTAGCACCGACATTCTCGGATCCGATCGAGTTGGTGATGTCGTTGCACTTGCTGAACATGGGGTGATGCTTGCAGGGGCGCGCCTGCGACACCAATAAGCATAGGGACTTTCATTCGGTGTCTCAAGACCAGCATACTCGAGTGCAACGGAGTATATGCAAATGTCAAAACTTGAACCACCCCCTTCTTATGCTAGCAACCTCATCCTACTCTTCATCCCCCCAAAGTCTATCAGGGCTGTCCCTCGCGGTTGGATAGGCACATAGCGACAGTGCGTGAGCGTACGGTACAGCAACACAACGTGATCAATGACATGATGTGTTGGCCCTTGGTTTGTATGGCAGATGTTTTCAAGGTGAGGTTTGGTCAAGACTCGAACAACTCAACGATCTGACACGGGTTTACAAACCTAAAGCTCGCGCCTCTAGTCATTGAGATCCATGGATTCACTTGGGAAGTGCCCTCCTTGTCGGTGCTGTCCCTCAAGCAGGTGCCGATAACGTATCCTCTTCTAGATGCGAGCATCACCGTATCGTTCGGTTAAGATGATGATGCACGGAAAGGGCTCATACATGGGGCATGTGTGGCGATTCAGCAACAGATGTCGATTTTGTACGGTATAATGAATATGTGCTTAGCATATAGAAGTGGGCCCAATATCTTGTGCTTCTCGGTTCGTCTATCTCAATTGTCACTATCGTAAACCACTTATACATGGCACCCTAGTTCTGTCTCTTCGGGTTGTCCCACGTTCACAAATTGCCGTACCTCCGAATGCCAAGAGTTCACACTATGCATAGCCCAACCTCTCTAGCCACTGCAGATGACCCTGTAACTAAATCTAAGGAATACACGGACTCGTGGTACTCTACATGTCCACAATCAAGCGAACGTTGTGGGCGACGGTCATCGACCTTCACACCCACGTTGCAAATTGAAGATTTTACACTAACCTTTTTGGTGACTGAGGAAGAGAGCGTGAAGTTCAAATTTTCAGCTCCCGCAACTGCAATTTCTACGTGGAGTGCACAGATGTCACCTTTTGATATACCCAAGCACTGGATAGTGGTATACGTATATATAGCGCGAATGTCATCGTCATACGTCCACCCAGTTCGCCTTTCACCTACACTTATTCTCTACTAACATGACCATAGTTTCAGATGGCCCCACTTGGTGGCCGATCATCAATGCAAATCGTTTTGTAAGTTATTTTTTAGGTTCGTGGAGAGCAGTTAGATGTTGAAGCTACTCGATCTCACCTTGGCTGCGGTTTCGCAGTTGCCGCCTTTGTTGGAGTGACATATGATTGGGGTGAGCATGATAATATTGCAGCACTGTTGATGTCTTACGAGTATTTTCAGCACTTACCTTCGGACAAGAGGTATGTCAATGCTATGATCGGAGCAGCTCTCACTAAGAATCCTTTTATAGGTTGAATTGGTCTGGGTGAGTAAAGTCTCATGTCAGAGGAACAATTATGCAAATAAACTTAATTACAGAGGCAACGCTGGTCCCTAATGACAGTTCTGTATCTCGGCGTGTGTAGCTTGTTTGTCACGGTTTTCATGAACTGCTGACTCGAAAGTATTTCAGGTCCGCTACCTTGGAATCATACATACTGCGTATGTTCAGAAGGCTAAACAGTCGATGTTATATTAATCGTCTATATCTTACAATCAGGCTGGACATGCTGAGTACGTCTCCTTAGTATATTTGCTGTCTTTGCTTCTTCTGACCAACAGTATACAGCCAGTGTTCCGACCATCTGGCTGACAGATACAGTGAGTCTTCTGCACAGATGCCTACTATTCACCTCCAGTTAACCGTGGTGCCCTGCAGGAGTGAGTGCGGTCCTTTACTAACTTCTTGGTTCCCTAATGACTGTCACGCCATACTTCCACAGATGTGAGTGTGTTTAGAGTGTGCTACCCGAGGCCAATCACTGACTGGATTCGCCAGGCTGGATTGTGTGCGTCGTATGGAATTGGACGGGTGTTGTGGTTTGCAATGCTGTGGGGTGAGCTTGGGACCTGTGAGACCTCGGTGATATTTTTCTGACTGAAACATGCTGCCAGTCATCATCATCACTCGGTTGTATGCCATGTATCAACGATCCAGAAAGATACTGATATTTCTCATCGTCACCTTTCAGGCTGCCAACATTTCTAACAGAGTGGTGGGCGTACTGACAATGAAGCATACTTTGGGAGGTACGCTTGATTATGATAAAAATACACGTGTATGGGGCTCAATGATGAATACAAGAGGAACTCGATCTCTCCGGCGCTTATCAGTGCTCGTTTGCCTATGCACAAGATGTCCCACTTCTGTCTTCCATTACTTGGATACTCGGCACCGTGTGGGAGGTACTCGCACTAGGTCTCGCAGTCTCACTTCCGTGAACTGCGACAACATTCGGCAGGAGGGATTATCGGGGACTGTTTCACGGTGTTGATGAGAACTCACATGGTTTACTTTGCTAGGTAAGCTCATGTTGCGATTATTGTTTCTTCTTTCACTGAAGGGTCGGACGTCCTAGCTTTATTGCCGTCTCTTGCTTCGAGCTTGTTCTTGATTTCTCTCCAACACTCTCAACGGTACGTCGATGTTTCACTTACGACCTCTCCATGCTACCATTGTTTATCGTTTCTACTATAGGAATCTTCTTTGAACGCTCTACTTTTTGCCGGCTTTCTTCAGATTTTGCAGGTCGCGCAGTTTGTGCTAGGACCACGCCTGATCCTTGGTGTTCGAGAATATCACACCAAGCTGGTGGCCGATTCGGACGCAGCAGCTGGTATGGCCTCAATCGCTTTCCAGGAACGCGTGCACATATCGACTGGCAGTAGTGTGTAACTATCGGTGAAGTTAATAGCTGTCTGGTGCTCTACGAAGAGCAGGGGAATTTACTTTCACTTATTCTCACTTTTGTAATGGTATTGATTTGTGTTACAAAGTAGATTCCAAGGAGACATACAAAAATTTTGTCGTAGCATTTAGTCAAGTGATCTTCTGTGTGTTCCGATAATGTCTCAATCAATGTTCTAGATGTCTCTACAGTAGCACCCGCTGCCCACCGCGCGTGCACAAACCACTGGTCTTTCTTTTCTGTGTGATGGCAATAATTCCTACGTTTGCGTGGGCGAATGGGCGTACGAGAGCCAAGTAGAGCGACAGCGCACTACTTCAGTTCCTCAGCAATCCGTCCTCGATTCATCATGCTTCTTGCCTCATTCAATATCCCATTTTTGTCTTCTCACCCGACTCACGCCAACTGGCTTACAGGAGATTCACTCAATGTATGCAGGGCAAATCGTCTCGTCGGTCAAGTGCTGTAAGCTTCCAAAAGTCGATACTGGTGACCATCCTCGTTTTCCATATGTTTTCGCGTTCCGACAGAATCCAGAACTTGAGATCATTTTGTTCCTTCTCTGCCGTTTTCTGGGCCTTCGTCGAAGGTTCAACTGACTTCACTCACATGTACTAAGGTTAGAGAGAAGGTCGCGCTTTTGAGACATATCGAGAAGCATTGGGGTCCTGTAGGCAAGTGTTTTTGTCGACTTGGTAGACTGATTCGCTACCTACTTGATGTTCGGAGCCAATCTACATATGTATTTGACGACAAAACGGAAGGAATACACTACTGATTATCATAGGTATACTGATATTCTGAGTCGAGGAGGGTGGGTCACCCTAGGGCGGCACACTATCAGGTGCGCACCTATCAGATAGACCCTCACGCGGAAGTCACATCCGCGCACCCAACCTGGTTATAGGACGTGTCGAGACCTTCTGAGACTGTGGTGAACAGGAATGAAAGAGACAAGCGGTTCAACTGGTGTGGGAACATTAAGTTTTGATGGTGACCTATTACTCAGCTTGTTGATAATCCGGGTTGTAAGATGAGATAGAGCGGTTCTGATAAAATGTGGAAGGAATGAGTCGAACGAGAGTGGTTTTGCCGAAGCAGGCGAATATACAATCACTGGTCTGCATTATGGATAGGCATTGAACCGATTCGTCGCGCTCCACCTGAGCAAGAATAATCTGCATGGAACCATGACTTCTGAGCGGGAGTCAGATCTCCGGGCAACATAGAACAAACTTTGGCTGCAGCAGAATTGAATGCGCCCAACACCATCTTTGCACATAGATGCACCTATAACTTGATTAGTTCGCTACCAACAAATGAGAGTAGCCCATACATTTGCGATCTTCTCAATGGCAGCGTCAAAAGATTTCAGGCGTTGGAGGTATGTGGTGTTGAAATCACTTACGGCAGCAAAACCTGCTGGGGCAATGCTGGCAGCGCATGTAGTGTTTTCACGTGTTCTGCATCCTCATGGGCACCCTGAAGTTCGACATGAATCGATTTAGGATCAGGAGTTTCCTGTGCGCCAGAGGGGATGTCGGGAACCTGCACGACCAACAAATTAGAGACGAAAAATAGATAAATTAATGGGAGTACCTTCAAAGCAGGTTCTCCGGATGTGCCTTGGTTGACGCAGCCACAGCTGTGATGAGATGCTTGTTGTCGGTGAATGGATGCGGTTGTGATGTGCCGCCCTGTGCGCCTCTGATATCAAGCTGACCTGAGATTACGATTTCGAGTGCTTACCTCGATATTTCGATTTAATGAAGCGTCTTTAAGTTCGGCACTCTATATCTCAGGATTGCGGTTGCGAGAACACTTGGAGTGTTTCTGAATAATATCAGTCATGTTCAAAACCAGAACACGAACAACTGAGCAACACACTCACGGAAATTTTCTTGGTGATGCATTTCGCAAATTTCCGCATGGCCCACTGGCGGATTCTACTACAGGTTGGCTCTGGTGGAATAAAACGTCAGAGGCGGCAGTAAATTTCATGAGTGTTCATCCGGCGAGTGAGCTGATGAGACGACCTACTGAACTTGGCCGCCAGGTTGCTGCAGGAGGATCTGGCCTATTATAATGGTCTTCACTCGGCGCAAGCCTTGATCGATTAGTCTGAGCGAAATAGAGGTGTAAGCAGTTGGGAAAAGGCAGGCGACCTCTGCTAGCCTTATTGTTCCTACTAACATTTTGAACCTGTGTATTCACATACCTAATAGAGCCGACGTTGGCCATTCACCCTCGCTGATAAATCCGACTTCAAAGGAGACGTTGACAATGATCCTACCACCCGCATGTCTGATACTGCTCTCCGAAAAAAGAAAAATGCGAACGCCCAAGCCACCTTCCGCCAGAGGTGAGCCATACGTTCTCGAACCCCTGCCAAGTTAATTCACATGTCTTTGAGGCGAGCAAACTACATAGCGACTCTTGAAGAGACAGGTTAGGTTATCCCTAGCTTATTCTACCTTCATAGCTCATCTTTTTTATATGTGGCAGTCACCAGTCTGGAGTCTGTCCTCCTCCAGCTTCAGGATTCATGTCGTGAAGCACGATCCGAAGCTGGGGATCTACAACAAGACAATGCGCGCCTTAGACATGAATTGCGCGAACGTGAGAGGTTCTGGAGAG
The DNA here is from genome assembly GCF_016758755.1 of Suillus discolor. Classification (NCBI taxonomy): domain Eukaryota; kingdom Fungi; phylum Basidiomycota; class Agaricomycetes; order Boletales; family Suillaceae; genus Suillus; species Suillus discolor. The sequence continues at coordinate 136,002 of NW_024541330.1, forward strand.
CCCTTTGGCCGGCGAAGAAGACAGAAGAGGCTCCTGAATCTGACGACTTGCCCCTGCTCCCTTCACGTTTTGCTTCTCCGAGTCATCCTCAACGAACCAACATCAACAATCGTACCTCCTCGTCGCATGGTCATTATAGTGATGATATCAAGGGATATCAGACCAGCGATGAGACGTCTAATTCCCTTGGCAGCAGCTCGTATATCAGCGCGCCGACTCACTCATACGTGACTCAGTCTCCTGCACTTTCTTACACCAACGTGGAGACCGAGCAGATAACCTCCGGTGGAGCTGGGCACCATACGAACGCCCGAGTATCAAGATATGGTTCTTACTCGTATCTGATGCAACCTATCAATGGGGACGGACCATGTATTCACAACGCAGCGCAGACACTGTCTGCTAATGGTTAGTTAATACTCCTGCTACAAATCTTATGACTTATGATAGAGCTTCTAGGCTCTCCTACCATGACATCCTCTGATGTATATGCAAACTGCCATTTTGAAGAGCAGAAGACGCAACTCAATCACTTAGAAACGACCTCATATCTCTTTCCTAGTAGTGGTTCCATCTCCCCCACGTCATCCACTCCTGCATCCTCGTCTAGCATGTCCTTGACGTCTCCATTCCAACTGATGCTCCCTGCTGATGGCACGATCACGCAAGGTCGCGCAGAATTTGATTATCGCAGGTACTCCAATACCCACGGTGCTTATTTAACCTTACATGGAGGCACTGCCGATATTTCGCTTCCAAGCATGGGCAGCGATGGCGTGTGTTACAGACTTGGGCCCTGTCGTGCGAGTTCTGGGCCGAGTCCACTACTACCCTCCCTTCCTCAGCTCTCTGGAAGCAAGAACAGCTTGCATCATGAATGGGGCGGTAGCGAAGGTGGAGCCGCCTCCTATTCGAAACTCCAACCTCGTAGGAGACGTTCTCGGGAGTTGAGGTCACCTTCCCCTGGTGCACCTCCAATCCCAGGTACGCTGGCGGTTATCAAAGCTCAATATTTTGGAACGCTCCGTCGAATTCGTACCAGAACCTAAAAACTTCTGAAGGGGCGACCAAGGTTGATATGGAAGTTCTCGAGGCCAGGGGCATCAGAATGGGCGTAGTGACTGGCTCGAAGCATACTCACCTTCACCACGATGATTCTGACATCCAAACATGATGCAAATGTACTTTGCAACGATCACCAGTTCACTCATTTGATCCCTAGGGATTGTATCATTCTTCTCGTCACCAGCGGACTAGGATTATAACCACCATTATTTGTACAGCAATTTAAGTCTAAGATCCCAGTTACTTACTGTATTGCACTTACTCCACAAAGGTGTGCTGCATAGTGTCACATGTAATATGTTATCATATGAGAAATTAAATTTCTATCACAAGATCCGCACTGTGTTCATTCTGCAGAGGAGGTAATGATTTTTTTAAATCTGTTGTATAACCTGATGCTCATACGCTATGAACGTTGGTGGATTGCAGAAACAACTGAAGTTGCTTATTCCTAATGTGCGCTCGGATTATAGTTTTTCTGATGCGGGATAACGGCAGAGTTTGGAGTCGCCAAAGCTGTGGACCTCATCCCAGACGGCGGCAGCAATGTCCGAGTCACCCGGGAGAATCGACTGCAATACGTCTACCTTGCTGCTCACTACAGGCTGAGTGAGCAGATCAAGCTCTACAGCGAGGCATTCTTTGAGGGGTCTTTCTGATATGATTGACCCCAAATGGCTTCGGTACGATTTCACGACCCTCCGAGTCTCTGTGGTGATTAACATAATACGCGGCCACTCCACCAGCATTGTAGCAGGGTGAGCGGAGGAGTATCTTGGGCTCTTACCTTAATTGTGGCCTTGATACTCTGGAAACCGCGGGGCGCTATGGTATATACAGCAGGTCGTTCAACCAGTTTGAGGTCACCGAGTATTGGGATATCAAGACAAATATTCTGTAGCGTATTAGGCGCCTGGTTGACCAGAAAGCACGTCTGAGTACCGTAAATGAGTGTCACCGATAAAATAGCTCATCCAAGGAAGTATACATACCAACCATAATATCGAATCCATGCATTTTGACGTATGCCTCCACATATGTGGGGTCCGAAAAACCTAGAAGTGATGAGTACTGAAGCATGAGATGATCGTGGCACGACAAGACATACCTGTGAGCTGGGGTATGCGACCGAGGTTGTATATGAAGTCTTCCTGGACTTCAGCAGCCCCCGTTGCCTTGCCCAGGTCCTCAAAGTACTGTACAACAACATGAGTGGCGTTTAATCAACCAATAAAAAAAGCTTACATCGATGAGATCATCTGCCGATTTCTTCAAGAACTGCCTGAAAGTAAGCAAGTCATCGACTTGCACGACATGTTTCTTCGTGCTTTCCGACTCTTTCTTCTCCGCTGCCTTTTTCTGTCCACTCATCAGTAACATCACGACTTGAAGTTAACTAAGTACGTGCACCTCCTGAGCAACGAGCATCTTGGAGTATGCTGCTTTCGTGTCTTTCAAGAAGATATCGTGGACAATGGACTTTTCCTGGAACTCGCTTAGGGTGTGTATACAATTAGGAATGGACTCGTTGGAATCTTCGTTGATTGGTACCGTGGGTAAAATTCGACTGGCCCGACATGGATAATGGACATCATGATCAACATGAACTGAGTAGGCGTCAGTGAATGCCATAGAAACATTAACAGTAGTACGTACCTCAGCACGGAGAGCGTTGGCCTTTAACCAATCATCTGTAAGGTCATCAAACTGCAACGCCAGCTTCATCAATGCCGAGGCGAATACTGAACCTGTGAAAACTCGACTCCCAATATGAGGGTTGAAATCATATCATTAAGAGTTCTGAACAGATGAATGGGCACGCCACGCACCTCTCAATGGCGGCTTGGACGCAGCCTTGACAACCTCTAATCTTGCTGAGTCGGCGCTGGTGTATGCCGTCACCGTCGCATATGTCCCGTCAGCAAGCACATTTGGCCGCCCACTCCCCTCAACCTTATCCTCCTTCTTATCCTCCTCTCCACCAGCCTCATCCAATAACCGCTGCTCGCTCGCAAAAATCGGGATCTCACCAAACACTTTGCAGATGTCCTGGAATGTGGCTTGGATGTCTGACAGACTTTCGACATACTCGCCCAGAATCCAGAGGACGCCGCGGAAAGCTTTGCCAGATTTGATCTCTGAGTGAGCTTGTCGCATATGGACTGCCGGAGGTGTGGGAACTTCTCTACCACTTCACTGTGGGTGTGTTAGTGAAACAGGATGTGGGCACTAGGAGGGGGAAAACAAACCAGATGAAGGCAACGACGTCCAGCACTGAGGGATTGTTCAAGTCTCCGAGGAATTGCATCAGTGCGTGGACAACGCTGGCAGCTACCTCTGAAAACTTGACCGCTAATGCGTGGATCAGCTGGATCAGAAGCTGTCTGTACTCTGGGGCCTGTCCCAGGATTAGTCCATGGTAACATACAGGACTGTGAGACCAACCTTCTGGAATTCACGCTCCTGTGCCCGCTGTAGCTGCCTCTTAAGGAAGAGAACAACATCCTCAATGTTTTGACTCGAGGTCATGCTGAATACGATGCTCCTAGCTTTCCTTCGGACGTCCATGTCGGTGCTGATATAATGACTCAGTAGATGTTTTCAGGTAGTGATTGATCACTGTTCGTACCTTGATTGGACTATCTTTCTGTTTGTGCGTTTGTAGGCCTGTAGACTGGCAATACATATGGCATAGAACGGCCAAGGATTCACCGTGAACATCATCAGCGAGGTATTCGTCGAGAATGCAAATGCAACTGCTATAAACGCTCCTCCCGGCTTCGACGAGTGGACTCTCAGCGGTATGACAAAAGAGAAATGCGTACACGTGCATGTTCATGATATGATACATGCGCTAACGACGTGCTCAGGTGCAAATAAAAGCCGCCCGCATCAAGGAAAGCGCTTTTAGCATGGAATGCGAGGTAATTTCATTTCACGCCAAGCCCGCTCGTTCGCTGACAACGTCACCTCTCAACAGCTCTACAAATCATTAGATATCATTCACCCAGTCACAGGCGACCACACCGGCACGCTCATCCTCGCGCACGTCAAGTACATCCACGCCCGCAAAGATGTGCTCACAGACAAAGGTGTCATCGACCTCGCAAAGTTTAAGCCCATCGCGTGTTTGGGAGACATCTCATATGCCCAGGTTGGAGATGCATACAGGATCACCCGTCCATCATGGGCGCAGGAGGAGGCGAAGATACAGGAAGCATTGACGACTCGCACATCACTGTGAAATAGAATGAAGGAGCCATTTTTTGGTAAGATGTACTGGCAATGGTAATAGATAATTAATGCGTGATCGAGGATTTCCTATCCCTGAACTGGTAGACCTTCCTTACGCGCCATTTGACTTTCAAGATAGACAGCAAGTATGGGGAATTGGGACGCTGACGATACGGCACACCCATCATTGCGCCTGATTCGTAGTAGCATGAAATTATCAGTGCGAGCCGATTTATACGAACCGTCTTGGTCGAGGAAGGAAAGCCAGCACATCTCGCTCTGAAGTATGTATGGTATACGAGGGCCCTTCAATCTTCTTCAACACGACGCCTATCTTCAAAACTGCGACAGGGTGTATACCTTCTCCGTGATCTTTGAATGGTCAGACGGGCATGGAGCTTGGGATAAAAAGCCCCGTTTTACTAGAAGCTGAGGTGGGCTTGGTAGAGGAATCTAATACTGAATTAACTTGCCTCGAGACGCCCAGGACATGAGGCTGTTATCATAAGCATCTTGAAGATGTCAATGCAAGCGCCTGGACATATCCAACTGACGTCGCCACAGCTTTCCGTATGTAACCCAAAGAGTTCTTCCAACCTCTGTAGCGAGGATTTGCATGCTTTAGGTGTTGATGTGGAGGAAGACGAAGAAGGAAATCAATGCTAACTTACGTTGATTTCACCTTATTCTCTCAAGCGCCCTTCTGCAACCCGGCCTTTCGTGAGATGAGATGACGAGGGGGTCGGGAGTCAGCGGCAAAGTACATACAGAAAAGTACCTTTGATAGCGGCACTTGTGAAGTACCCTCCAGCAGAGTGCCCTTTTGTAGAGGCCACTCTCTAAGACCATCTCATCAAAAGCTCATAAGCTCAGCTGAAGATATGTCTTTCGTGGACAATATTAAGTCGTCAAAACAGAGTGCGGGAGGGTAGCGACGGTTCGCCAACCTGACAGCTGCCTCGTGAGATGCGGAAGCAATCAGATGGTGGCATGGATGACATCACCGACCTGCTTCCAAGTCAATGGATTCCATCGTGGTTCCTGTATTATGGGATCATATTCACCTGAGGAGATGAATGGGGTCCATGTCTTACTAGGGTGTCTAAGGAAACACAAGGCAAGTCAATGGGGTGAAGCAATATAGAAACGCACGATATACGCACCTCTGCAGCCTAAAGAAAGACACCCACAATCCCTCCAAAATCTACGTCGGCCGTGCACCACATCGTCAGCATCCAGTAAGATGTCGAAGCTCGTTTCAAATACCGCACTCCGTTGGGTCGTTGAAGATCATGAGAGCGGTGCAACCGCAGTCGCAGGTTTTCCGGATAGATAACGTATGATGACAAGCTCGTATGATAAGACGCTTCGGTCGTGGGATTTGAAGACAGGTGTTGTGTTGAAAAATATGGAGGGGCATCGCAGCGAGATGCAGCCATTAACACTGGCGATGGTGAGGAGATTCCGAGGCTGTACCACGAAATATGGTTGCATCTTGTGCACACAAGGACCTTGGGAGTCTGTTGGATGGAGAAGTGATATTGCAGTAAGCTATATACGTGCGTTCGAAGGAGTAACATGTTGATAAGCTGGAGTATCTGCTAGATACGAAAAACAACGGTATTCATGCAGGATAGACACTCAGATTCGAGCGCTGGAAAGCACGGACTGCTCGACTTGATGCGATGGGATACATTCTGGAAGTTGCGAAGACAAGAGTCGGACGCATGTATGCACTGCAGATGTGCATACCGTCGAGGACAGCGGGTATGACAATAGGGTGGGTGCATTACGGTGATGGAGGCGTGGGCACAAACAGCCTTAGATCATCTATTGAAATGAGGCAAGCTGTGAAGCACCATAAAACGCACCATACACCCTCTGCAGCTTGAAGAAAGACATAATCTCTCCAAAGTTTACCCTCGTCCGTATTCCATACCGTCAATATCCAGCAAAATGTCGGAGTTCATTACAATCACCACTCCAATGGAACAGTGCTGGCCACTGGTTCATATTACGAAAAAACGACGAAACTGTGGAATACCAAAACCTGCGAGTTATACAAGGAGATCCGATTAAGTGTCAATTTGTCAACTGCGTACGGTATTCACCATAGTGTTGTTGGCAAAACAGCCGAGTTTTGCCAACTGGTTGTGCCAGACCGGTTGTGCCCGGTGATCGGCAAAACTCATGCAAAACAGGGGTGGCACAACTTGGCAAAACTCGCAGAGATGTAACTTAAATCTGATAAAATATACCTTAAAATTCAATAGAACATCATCCCTAAAGCAATATGTTCCATGGTGGAGGACACCCACTTGCATCATTGATGAATATGGACAATTTCGAGCGCCTAGAACTCAAGGTTACACTTGGCATTCAAGTTGCAAAGTGCTGAAATGACTGGGATATAATGATAGCGAAAACACTTTCTGATAACCTGCAGCCCTACATGAAATTCACATACTCAAGGCCTTTACTGTGATGATTCTCTCAATTCCAGAGTCATGCAGGCAAAGTAGAGCGCACATTCTCTGATCACATAGCCTACACACTTGAGAGGTTGGCATTGCTGTTGAGAGTGCACAGGATCTTGAAGTACTTTTGTGTGGGCTCCGCTCTTGACCAAACCTTGTGACACAGATGACATCCTGCCACAGACTGAAGAAGTTTGGAACATTAACGAAGTTGAAGTGCTGGAGGAAAATGCCTTTGATTTCGATGATTGATGTCTTCATTAGGAATGTCATACACATATATAGCCTAGAGTTTCGCCACCTGGCAAAACAACCAGTTTTGCCAGTTTTGCCGGTTGCAACCGGCAAAACTGACCCCAAGTAGTTTTGCCCCCCACACTAATTCACCATCGACCAAAATATTCAAATTTACAATTCAGGCACCAGGAAACACGTCACATGGCCCCATCCTTCGAGGGTCACAAATTATTGAACTCGTCACTTGCATGGACGCCCGATGCTGCACGTGCCTTCTCACAGGCGGTAATAGGGTAGTCGATTGATCTTGATCAGCCAGCCAACAAGCCGGTCAGCAACCACTTCATTGGAATGACTTCACGTAGTATAATGAGCTGCATTTCTCATTCGAGCCGTTCTCTCGTACCACCATGATTGCCCAGCAGGATGATGAGGAGACACCTCTTCCATGGGATCAATTTTGGATTCTACTGCTCTTGGAGATGCCAGATTTTCTTTTTTCTGGGACCCTTGCCCCGTTTATTCCTCAAGTGAGTATATTCCCTTCGTTGGACTTATATCTGATCACAACTGGAACTTTGTCAAGCTCATTAGAGACATCGGAGTCACTCACGGAGATGAATCCCAGGTTGGTCGCTATGTCGGCATCCTTGTAAGCATGTCTTCATCATTTTTGTCCTTTCCTCCGTTCATGATACTATTCTCTCCAGCAATCATCGTACTATGCAGCTCATGGCCTAACCATTTTTCATTGGAGCCAACTGTCTGACCACATGGGGAGGAAGCCTGTAATACTGACAGCTCTATCAGCAATTGTTATTTCGATGTTTTCATTTGGGCTGTCGAAGACATTCTTTGGTCTGGTGGTAAGGTCAGTCTTCAGTTAAATATCAAATAGTAGTTGTGATCGTTAATTACTTGACCACAGTCGTGTTGTCTGTGGAGCATTTGATCCGAGCGATAGTATGATCAAGAGCATGCTGATGGACATCACTGACACAACCAATATGCCCAAGGCATACAGTTATATGCCAATTCCGGTGATGATCGCAACCACATAGTGATGTGCAGGGCCAGGGCTCAGGCCCGCAGGCCCACATGGCCCAGCCCTATAGAAGCCCAGCCCAGCCCAGCCCTATGAGTGGGCTGACGAGGGCCATGGGCTGGGCCCACAACATCTGCAGGCCCATACCCAGGGCTCAGGCCCGGGCCTGTAACTTACTTTCTCGGTTCGTGCCGACAGTATTGCGACAGCATCTATACAGTTAATATACGTATTTCAAATGCAGAAACCTTCCATTGACTCGGACCATACAAACCCATTGCAGTCAGAAATATGCCGGCAACAAATCAAACTGACCAAGAGCCACCATTGCGTTCTAAACGCGCACCTGCTCCCTCGAAGAAATTAACCGATGCGTCTAACACCGCTACTCCCAAAATCAGTGCACACTCTGAAGCTGTTGCCCTCAAACGAGCCGAGGATGCCAAGCGTGCATCTGAGCAATACCAGCAATGTCTACCACTACCTCCCGCAGCGGCAGAAACTTCTCACGTTCTACCACCTGGCATCAAAAGATCTCGAGATGTATCTGAGGCCGATTTGAGCTACCACTCTTCCAGTGGTGAAGACGACAATGACAGCTCGATGGCTCCGAAAAGGCCAAAGAGTATGTTGGTTTACAAATACTTATCCATGTATGTCACTCAACCTCACTTTGTGCAGAGAAGAAGTCTCGAAATGCAGCTAGTACTACCATCTTGTCTGAATCAGACTCGGAACACACTGGCTCTGGCGGTCCTTCATTGTCTACCACTACAAAGGCACCAAAGAAGAAAAACAAAGGTGCGATTTCAAACCTCATTACTGTAACTCACTCATGCAACCAAAAAATATGCAGATGCAGTTGATGACAGTGGCTTCCTTGCTGATATCGACGTCACGAGCCTTTCAAATGGCAATGACAAGCCGAGGCACGAGAATAGAGGTCAAGATGTTGATAAATTTTTCAGTGCCAAGTACTCTGAAAATGGTATTGATGGAAAGCCTCGCACTTACCGTGACTGTAAGCTATGCTCGTAAGTCTGAATCAACTTTGATGGTAGCATCGCGTCACTACTGATACACCACCACCCATACTAGCCAAAAAGGTCCGCGTAAACGATTTGTGAAGGACTTATCAACCTGTCGCCGTCACCTCGAAAAGGATCATGAGGTGTGTAGTATATTTGAGTGTGTAAAATTGCTCAATGTACATTCTAGCTTACATATAACAAATGGGCGGGCGAAAATTCGTTTGATTCAATGCTTCCGAAAGCCATTGCTAAGCGCAGAAATGACACGCTAAAGGCCAGTGCAAGTCAAACTGGTCTCGACAACCATCTACATGAGCGTCCGAAAGCTGAACGTATCTTGCCATACTCCGATAAGCTGTTCCGAGAGGCAGCAACTGAGTGGCTCATTGCCACAGATCAGGTCCGTCATTTAACTTATGCATACTTCGAACATGTTGTCTGAGCCACAGCAATTAGCCAATACAAGCACTCGACCATCCTAACTTCCATAAATTGGTTGACATGGCCTCGAGGGCCACAAATGGCGTCAAAATTCCAGATCGTAAAGTAACGCGGGCCGAGATCATTGCTATGTTTCAAAAACAGATGAAACACCTTCGTGAACGGCTGAATGTAGGCTTCATGCTTTTATTTAATATATATATACATTGTGATCACTATTTCCAGAGTAACGCTGTGAAAGGCGAGGTTAGCAATACGTGCGACGCATGGCAAGCCTCCAATATTGATGGGTACTTTGCCGTCTCTGGCCACTGGATCGAAGAGCTATCACCCGGCGTATGGGAGCTTGAAAGTGCACTATTCGGCTTTACAGTCCTCAATAACTCCCATAACGGACAACGCCTCGGTCAGGTCCTTTTCAAGATTGTTGATCGACTCGACATCTCACACAAGGTAGGGTTTAATTCTGTTGAGAGTCCTCATGTTCTCATATCATGTTTAGATTGGACACATTACCTGCGATAACGCAACAAATAACGACTCAATGATGGATGAATTCTCGGAACAGATTATGAAGAAGACGGGGAAGGAATTTGATGCGAAGGGACGCCGCATCCGGTATGTAGTCCATCAATTAATCTAGGGTGTATTAGTTTGATGCTTTGCCCAGGTGTCTTGCCCACGTTATCAATCTCGCAACACAGGCACTCATCAAGACTCATACGAAATCAAAATACTATAACCCTGCAAGCCCCGAAGAGCATGTGCCGAGTACTATGGGGCGTGATCGAGACGAAGTTGGGCTCATTCGAGCAATCTCTGTGAAGGTATATATAATTTGATTGATTCATAACTACTAACTAAACTGAATGAACAGGAACGATCATCAGCACAACGGAAACAACTTTTTAAGGACATCCAGATCCGAGAGGGTGTTGAACGCCCCCTTCAGCTGCTACTCGATATGCCTGTTCGATGGTCATCAACATTTACGATGCTAGAGCGCGCAGAAACACAACGACAGGTAAGTAATGTTAGCAGTGCCATATTTAATCCTATAACGTGTGGCATACAGTATATCAATACCTTTATCTATGAAATGGGCCTGAAGGAGCCGAACTTGGACAAGCGGAAGAAGATTGGCGAGTTAGAGCTACGGAATGATGAATGGGATGGCGTCAAACTGTTTCTCGATCTCCTCGCTGTATGTATTCTCATTTCTCATCATCTGGCTTGCTTTTCCGGTGTGATATTCACATCTTATTTAAAGCACGCAGATCACGCGCAACAAGCCTTTTCATCTGACCGACACCCGAGTCTACACCTTGCCATTCCAGCACTAGAAGCACTACATAAAGCATGGAATTCGAGACTTGCAAGACTGAAGTACGGCCACTTCAAACGACCCCTTCAAGCTGCAATAGACAAGATCACGGTTTACTATGAGAAGACTGGTGGCTCCGATGCTTATATCATAGCGATGTGTGAGTTATAACTTATTGTTTTTAGTCCTACCCAGTAATGTCTGATTGAATTGATGAACAGTACTTGATCCGAATGAGAAGATGAACCACTTCAAGAAGTATTGGGACGAGGGTCTGCAACACGAGGCTCGCGAGAATGCAGAACATATTGTAAGTTTTTAAATTATCATTGTGACAATTATTTGACACCATATGATCAGTTTCAGAAGTATTATGTGCACATTCACGGTGACGCTGAGCACCATGCTCCCATAAGGAAAGGTCGTGGATCTGGCAGCAAAGTTACTCGGCTTCTGCGGGAACTTAGTGACAATGACACGGAAGATGACGACGATGACATTTCAGCTCCATCACAGGCATCAGCATCGTCAATTGACCCACGGAAACCTTGGCTACAAGACTTCAACTACTATGTGAATATGTTTGACCAGCTTGCCGAAAACCAAACCATTGTTCAGTGGTGGGGGGTATGTATTCTTTGACGAATTCACTCAATGAAGATACTGAATCTATTGAAAGTTAAATGCAACGAGGTATGGGCCAGTTTGGACGGCTATTGCTCGCGACTTCTTAGGAATCATGGCCTCATCGGTCTCGAGCGAGCGTGCATTTTCTTCAGCTGCGCTAACAATTACAAAGCGCCGCAACCGTCTCAAAGGTGATGTTGTAGAGGCACTACAGGTAATGAAATGCCTTCTTCGTCATGACCTGGTCTTCCGCGAGTCAGGACCTTCGTCATTGACTGAAGATCCTGCAGATGAGGAGGATGAATTACTTGATGGGTGTACAGAGAACTCTGGTGAAGATAGTATGGTATGACTGGGAGTCTAGAATGATGTTACGAGTCCATGTTTCATTGTCACACAATGCTATCTGTACTGTAGGACATGTTCACTTATTTTACAATTTCAGGCCCGGGCTTCAGCCCAAGCCCAGCCCAGCCCAAGCCCAAGCCCGATGTCAGGGCTGGGCCAAAATGTTAGGAAGCCCATACCCGCTCAAGCCCAGGCCCAAGCCCAGCCCGCACAACACTACAACCACAGTTGGGTAGGCATCCAGTACATTTTATCTCGCACTGAGGTTCACAGTATCTACTAGACCACTCATTGGGGGATCACTCTCCCGACCAGCAGACAGATTCCCTGATATCTTCGGGCGATCAGAACTTCTGAAAACCTACCCATATCTCCTGCCGTGCTCTATCTCAGCATTTTTTAAATCGACAATTTGGCTAGTCACGTATATCCGTCTTAAAGAGGTGAGTGCCTGAAAGCCTATCTTTGGATCACACTAAGTGTGGTTACAAGAGCATTTCTACCACTGGCAAAACACCACTCTGGGAGCTAATTAAAGGAGGATTCATCGGACAATCATACCCGAAGCCTCGCCAGCCGTCGAGCAACGTCATAGTTGATCCGGGGAGTCCTAAAGAAGTCCAATCAAAGCCGCTTCCACTGCGCGCCTTGCTAACCTCGAAAGTGTTGAGCGTGACAGCTAGTTATGCCACCACAGGCCTGTTTCAAATGGGGTTTGGTTCGGTCTTACCTGTTTTCTATGCCACACCGATTGAACTTGGTGGTCTTTCCCTTGACCCTCCTCACATCGGTGCTTTACTTGCAGCATCAAGTATCATACAAGGCATATTCCAGATACCTTTCTACGCTCGTTTACATGATCGCTTCAGTGCAAGAGCTATCCACATCACCGGCGTTAGCTCCAGCATACCCATGGTCATTTTATATCCGGCGACCAATGCTCTGGCTCGAGTCTATGGAATAGGCATGGCTGTGTGGCTGTGTGTTGCTGTTCAGCTTATGCTGAAAATTAACTTGATCATGTGCTTCCGTATGTCAATCCAGCACTTCCTGTGTTTTGTTAACTGAGAAGAATTCATAGCCTGCATAATATCATTCATCAGAGCAGCTGCTCCCAATCGCACCTCGATCGGAGCAACCAATGGAATTGCCCAGGTGGCTGTCACAGTAGGAAGGATCGTTGGCCCGGCGTCTGCGGCTTCGGTCTTCTCTTACTCATTGCAGGAGGGGCATGATGCGTGGTCGGTATACTACTTCTTGACTGCAATTGCATTTCTCGCTATAGGTACTGCTTTATTGCTTCCCCGTGATCCTAGTATATGGGAAGATTTCCAATAGTGTTATCGCGAATGACCGTGTACATTATGATCTAGTGTAGGAGGCAGAACTAACAAAATTCTACTAACCAATACCCTTGCAAGTTCCTTGGGATGATCTTGCATCGCAGACGCAACACGGCTAATTTTCCAACATATGCGTTGCAACTGATGTCCAATCGTTTAACGTCGCTTTTTGTTATACAATGGCCCGCTGGACATCCCAGGATCCTCATTCGCCATTTTCCTTGTATGTAGCCATGACTTACTGCCAAATCCCCAGATTCTCGAAACCCAGAGATCATGGTCATTTTCATTGCTCACGTGAGATCTTCACCTTTACGCTGATACTAACATATAAGAGCAAGTGCATGATCCGTGGTTGATATACTACTTTTTCATTGCGATTGTACTTCTCGCTGTAGGTACTGCTTTATTGCATCCCCGTGGTCTTAGTGTATGGGAAGATTCCCAATAACATTATCGCGAATGACTTGTTTCTATTGACCTCCTTCGTATTTATCGATCGCTTGTGGCACTAGCGTTTGTGAACTCAAACCCTGCTCCTTCAATGGTGTTTACCAGCCATCACTAGCACTCCTGGACGCCTTTCCTAACGGAAAATTTTTTCTTCTCTCGTATTTCTACGATCGGGTCATCCCATTGCTTTTAGCAGATTCTTCAACAGATCATCCCCAGCCTCCCATGCCAATTTCGACATTCACCACGCTTGCTAAACGGGTCTGTGCAGGACCTACCAGCTGGTCACAGAACCGGGGTGCATATCCTGACATTATGTAGGAACTCGAAGGTCGACCGGGATGGTGCCTTGATCTTACTTTCCAGCACGCCTTGCTGGTCCTTGGCTACGAGTTTGGTGATGATCGGGAGGTGCAGCTTGGGAAGCGTATTGAAGGCACAGAGCTCGGTTGGTGTCTCGGTGCTACGATAGCAATGGTGGGCGGTTGTCGGGTGTAAAGAAGGACAGTCATCACGTAGACGTAACGCAGCGAGTACGTTTAGCTCTGCTACTGAAAGACATTTAATTTAGCTGATTCAGGTCTTACATTTTGTTATGTCTCTAGTCTCGCACGCGCAGACCATGCGCGTAAGGTTTAGCCCTTCCGGGTGAGTACTTGTGGAGTAGCTACCCATACAACGTAATGAAGTATATGGGGCAACGTGCGTAATAGGAGGTGCTTACTTTTACGTTTTCTGACCCCGGCTGCTAAGCCTCTAGGAACCCCTGGCCATGGCGGCTATACCTGGGTGCTGTGACATAATCATCCAAGTCAATTGATCTCGATCAGGTTCAGCCAGCCAACAAACCGGTCAGCAACCGCCTCATTGGAATGACTTCACGTAGTATAATGAGCTGCATTTCTCATTCGAGCTGTTCCCTCGTACCACCATGATTACCCAGCAGGATGACGAGGAGACACCTCTTCTGCAACGACTAGAGCAACCAAAGGCCAAGACACCTCTACCCTGGGATCAATCTTGGATTATACTGCTCGTAGAGATGCCAGATTTTCTTTCTTCTTAGACCCTTGCGCTGTTTATTCCTCAAGTGAGTATATTCCCTTCGCTGGACTTATATCTGATCACAGGGACTTTGTCAAGCTCATTAGAGACATCGGAGTCACTCATGGAGACGAATCCCAGGTTGGTCGCTATGTCGGTATCCTTGTAAGTCTTCATCATTTCTACCCCTTCATTCGTGGCTGATATTCTCTTGAGCAATCATCATACTATGCAGCTCATACCTTGACTATCTTTCATTGGAGTCAACTGTCCGACCACATCGGGCGGAAGCTGTAACACTGACAGCTTTATTAGCAATTATTATTTCGATGTTTTCATTTGGGCTGTCAAAGTCATTCCTTGGTCTGCTGGTAAGGTCAGTGTGTTCAGTTAAATAGTAGTTGTGATCGTCAATTACTTGACCATAGTCGTGTTGTCTGTGGAGCATTTGATCTGGGCGATGCTGTCATCAAGACCTTGGTGATGGACATTACTGACACAACCAATATGCCCAAGGCATACAGTTATATGCCAATTCCGTTGATGGTTGGAACCACAGTTGGGTAAGCATGCAGTACATTTTCTCTCGCGCTGAGATTCACAGAATCAATCAGACCACTCATTGGAGGATCGCTCTCCCGACCAGCAGACAGATTCCCTGGCATCTTCGGGCAATCAGAACTCCTGAAAACCTACCCATATCTCCTGCCATGCTCTATCTCGGCATCTTTCATATTCATAACTTGGCTAGTGGCGTATATCTGTCTTAAAGAGGTGAGCGCGATGCTGAAAATCCATCTCTGGATCAGACTAAGTGTGGTTACAAGGGCATTTCTATCAGGACAATGCTTTGGGAGCTCATTAAAGGAGGATTCTCATACTCGAAGCCTTGCCAGCCATCGAGTGGTGTTAGATTGATCCTGGGGAAGTGAATCCTGCAGAGGTTCAACCAAAGCCGCTTTCGCTGCGTGCTTTACTAACCTCGAAAATGTTGAGCGCAACAGCGAGTTATGCCACCATGGGCCTGTTTCAGATGGGGTTTAATTCGGTCTTACCTGTTTTCTATGCCACACCGATTGAACTCGGTGGTCTTTCCCTCGACCCTCCACGCATCGGTGCTTTACTTGCGGCATCAGGTGTCACACATGGCATGTTTCAGCTATTTTTCTACGCTCATTTACATGATCGCTTCAGTGCAAGAGCTATCCACATCACCGGCGTTAGCTCCGGCATACCCATGGTCATTTTATTTCCAGTGACCAAGGCTCTGGCTCGAGTCTATGGAATAGGCATGGCGGTGTGGTTGTGTGTTGCCATTCAGCTTATGCTGAAAATTAACTTGATCATGTGCTTCCGTATGTTAATCCAGCACTTCCTGTGTTCTGTTGAACTGAGAAGAACTCATAGCCTGCATGACATTATTCATCAGAGCAGCTGCTCCCAATCGCGCCTCGATCAGAGCAACCAATGGAATTGCCCAGGTGGCTGTTGCAGTAGCAAGGATCGTTGGTCCAGTGTCTGCAGCTTTGGTCTTCTCTTATTTATTGCAGCAAGGGCATGATCCGTGGTTGATATACTACTTTTTGATCGTGATTGCATTTCTCGCTGTAGGTACTGGTCTATTGCTTCCCCGTGATCCTAGTGTATGGGAAGATCCCCAATGATATTATTGCGAATGACCGTGTACGTTATGATCTAGTGTAGGAGGCAGAACTAATAAAACTCTACTAACCTATACCCTTGCAAGTTCCTAGAGAAGGCAAGTACACGGGGCAACGTACGTGCGTAATAGGAGGTGCTTACTTCTACGTTTCTGACCCCGGCAGTTACATAGCCTATAACTTTGAGCTCGTTCTGTACTCTTTATCGACGACCTAGCAGCGACCGCTGACTTCGTGGAATGACTTCTCATCTAATAAGCCCGAATCCCCGTTAACGTTGTGTTAGCTTGTGTTTCGCCGGACTAGGCAGACCACAAGTAAACGAATAAGTCATTGGACCTGTGGCGCCTCCATATTGGCATAAATAGTTACGCGCGCAATGGCATCATGATGGTTACTACTACACATACTTACGGTCGACGTATTTAGAGTCTGTTCGGCCACCATTATTTGCGCAAGTTAGAATTTGGTTCTGGCTTTGCTAATCGTCGGAGCTTGAACAAGATGTCACGCTCCGATAACGCTTACCGTATGCCTTATCCTACTATCAATACAATGCCTCTTGATCCTGATTACAACGAGGACGCTAATGAGGACGAATACGACCTTGTGGAGGCAGAGGATATGGACAACGATGCAGAGGAGAGTGATAAGAAGTATCTGGCATGCATCATGCAGATGGCCATGCATGCTATGCGCACGGTCATTACAGTCCTCAACGCAACAACTACCGCGCTTGAAGCTTACTCAAACACCTACTATGACAAAGAGCCGTATCATACCTCCACTTTGTCGGGGACTGCATGGGTCACCGAACTTCTCACTGGACACCCTGAACGCATCAGATGCGAGCTAGGGGTCCACAAGCACGTTTTCTATGTGCTCATCAATCTCCTTCGGCAAGCAGGATGCAGAGATTCCAGGCATGTACTGCTAGAAGAGCAGCTTGCTATATTTCTCTATGCATCTGTCACGGGTCTCTCGATTCGCCATCTTGGTGAACACTTTCAGCGGTCCAATGAAACAATATCAAAGTACGTATATTGTTGCTGTCCTGGTATCAAGCTTATGTTCTTTCAGGTATTTTAAACGGGTTCTTTTTACATTCTCCTCGCCACCGATATATACGACATACGTCCGCCTGCCCGACGTAGATAGCCCTCCTCCCCCCGAAATCACGAAAAACCCGAAGTTCTTCCCGTTCTTTGTTGACGCTATCGGAGCCATTGACGGTACACACATCGCATGCCATCCTTTTGGTGAAGATCGGCATGCCACTCGGGATCGCAAGGGGAACTTCTCTCAAAACTGCCTCGCGGCATGTTCATTCAACCTTTCGTTTACCTACATGTTGAGCGGTTGGGAGGGGTCAGCTGCAGATGCTCGTGTCTATCACGATGCTCGTACTACCGATTTCAATATCCCTGAGGGAAAGTATTATCTTGCGGACGCTGGATTTGGCTCGTGCGATGAGCTTCTGGTCCCGTTTCGGGGCGTGCGTTATCATCTTGCAGAGTGGGGTCGTGCTAATACTTTGTATGATGCATTCTGCTAGTACCATTCATACTTATGTTCACATCATTACATAGGCCTTGTAATCGCAAAGAACTTTTCAATTTGCGTCATGCAATGCTTCAAAATGCTGTTGAGCGCATTTTTGGTGTCATCAAGCGCCGATTTCGTATCCTTCTCCTCCCGCCAGAGTACAAAATGGACATTCAAGCGCGCATTCCTCCTGCCTTGTGTCTCGTGCACAACGTTATTCGAGTTCACGATCCAAACGACATGATGGACTATCGTAATGTGTTAGATGCGCACATTCTCACTGACACTGGAAACCTTGCTAACGGTCCTCCTACTGAGCACGCATGCACTCGTGCGAGCCTCCGTCGTGACCAGATTGCTAGTGAGATGTGGGAGGCCTACAACAGGGAAAGGATTCAGAGGGGGGAGCAGGCAATCATAGAACCACTAGTACTGTAGTCGCGTTAATACCATAGCCGTTCGGACCCTCATCGATGACTATGATCCAAAGTATCTCCGTCAAATGATGACATTGTTGTCAGATTAAGACCGGACCCTCATCGATGACTATGATCCAAAGTATCTCCGTCAAATGATGACATTGTTGTCAGATCAAGACCGGACCCTTATCAATGACTATGATCCATAGAAATAGTGATATTGCTTTGCTACTACAAGTACAATACAAGAGAACACGACACGACAAGAATACATGTAACACTACTTTGAATGCTGCTCTAAAAACAACCGCCGAAGACTATCTACCTCAATAGTGAGATAAATATCAATGATAGCGATGTCGGCCTGAAATTTATTCAAGATATTGAGTAGTTGTACGTCCTCTAGACCCTCACTCTGCAACTTTTCACCGCCTTCTGCCTGCGCAAAGGGATGGGATCTACTGATCGCGCCAAGGTGTTGGAGGTGTTGGCCTCAAGAGCATTGGCCGCGCGCTCTAACGTTGTGTTAAGACCGCCAATATTAGTCCCCATATGCTGGATGGCCACAGGCATCGTCAGGCGTGCAGACTTTGCCGAGTCTCCCGATTTTGTTGAATGTGGGGGGCGGGTAACGATATCAAGCGTACTTTCATCATCATCAATCAGCTTCCGTTTACCAGAAGCTGTTGATGATGGCGCACTAACACGGACCGACTCAAGGGAGGGTTGCTGTGCAGCGTCGAATGGAGGGAGGCTCTCTGGGGTGAGGGGGGTTGCGCGCTGGCCGCCTGAAATAGAGCCGGGGAACTCGATCCCATCGAGCGCATCTCCAAGGTCCATCATATGGACCTCATCAAAGGAAAGGGGGGTGACTGCGCTGCTAGAAGAAGGCAAAGGAATGATGGGAGGTGGTGTCGCGATGGTGGCAAAGAACGAGTTGTTGTTACCTGGCTTGACAGGTATGAGACCTTTCAGCGCCTCATAGTGCTTCCAACCCTTGTCCCGGAGGCCTTTGGCCTTTGGATTTTTCTATTGATTCATAGTAATTAGCATTGTCGTAGTAGTTTGATGTGAATTAAAATCACTTTACCTTCACAAAGTCGGTCCACATGTTTTTGGACTCTGGAGTGATCGAAGCTCCATGTTCCATGCTGTAAGATAGTCTGGAAGCGTTGGCCACTTTGTCGACGACGTTGAATGTACCACGGAGCTGAAACTCGATCATTAGTGAGGGTACCAAGGCTGATATAGTAGTAGTACATACCTGCCCCCATTTTGATTGACATGCTACCGCTGTTTTGCTTGCACCCGAGCAGGGGTGTTTTTCCATTTCAGCGGCAGCAGCAACCCAAAACGTGTGATCAAAGTTCATACCATCACCACCTTGTGAGCGGTTGGTGGTGACATACTGGATGAGGATGGTTTCGTCTGCTTCCGTCCACACACACCAATCTCTCGCTTCCGTTAGCTCTGCACCACCACGGGCACTTTTTCTGCCCCGAGACATCCTGTAAGAGTTGCGATGATGGATAGATTGTAGACGGGTAACGGGCATGCCTACTACTTAGTATTGATTGATTAATAAGGTTGGTCACACTGTGACCAGCACGGTCCTATGATTATGAAAGCAAAATATAGATTCTAAACCTGCGTAAACTGGCGCAAATATTGGTGGCCGAACAGACTCTTATGTAATGCAATCATTGCAATGTGCCTCATGTTGTATTTATGTCCGTAGCGTGTCCTTACTTGAAATCGTTCAATGTCGTCAATTTGGGCATTTTGTTGTTATGTCTCCTCTACTTCGCATGGGTGCTGGCGCTGACCTTCTAGCCTAAGGTCAGTTAACCAATGGGTTCCTGTGGACTGCCATCAGGCCTTATCGATTAGCCAGCCAACAAGCCGGTCAGCAACCGCCTCATTGGAATGACTTCACGCGGTATAATGAGCTGCATTTCTCATTCGAGTCATTCTCTCGCACCGCCATGATTGCCCAGCAGGATGACGAGGAGACACATCTTCTGCAACGACCAGAGCAACCAACGGCCAAGACACCTCTTCCATGGGATCAATTTTGGATTCTACTGCTCTTGGAGATGCCAGATTTTATTTCTTCTGGGACCCTTGCGCCGTTTATTCCTCAAGTGAGTATATTCCCTTCGCTGGACTTATATCTTATCACAACTGGAACTTTGTCAACCTCATCAGAGACATCGGAGTCACTCACGGGGACGAAACTCAGGTTGGACACTACGCAGGCATCCTTGTAAGCATGTCTCCATCGTTTTTACCCTTTCGTTCGTTCATGATACTACTCTCTCCAGCAATCATCATACTACGCAGCTCATACCCTCACCATCTTTCATTGGAGTCAACTATCCGACCACATCGGGCGGAAGCCTGTAATACTGACAGCTCTGTCAGCAGTTATTATTTCGATGTTTTCGTTTGGGCTGTCGAAGGCCTTCCTTGGTCTGGTGGTCAGGTCAGCATGTCCAGTTAAATGTCGAATAGTATCTGTGACCATCAATTCCTATCTTGTTCTGCAGATCTGCGTCGGCAGTACGTCTCTCCATTGGGAGCAGAAGATGCTATTCGAAGAGTAGTTCGGATTGAACTCAGCAACGCCCCCCTTCGTCTGCTCAACACCTCTACGGGGATTCTGTGCGACCGAGTAGCGCAGCTAAACTCCTTCAAAACAAGTCCAGAGTATAAAGAGCTTTTGTCATCCATAACGGAGCGTTTGGATCTCCAGATGCAACGCATCAAGGAGGTGGTGGCGATGCACTTCCGTTGCGTTTTGCTATCACACAGGTGGGAAGAGACGGAGGTGCTGCTGCACCACATCCAAAATAAAGATGTGCGTGAGTTGAAGAGACTTGGTGGCATCATGAAACTGCGGTCGTTCTGCAAAACCGCTCGTGATGCGGGGTATTTCTGGGCGTGGATGGATACATGCTGCATCAATAAGAGCAACAATGTCGAGCTTGGAGAATCGGTCCAATCCATGTTCGTCTGGTACCGTCACTCGGCGCTCACTATCTATGGGCCTTTCCTCTTCGGGCGTATCTACTGGACCTTCACGCGGAAGTCACATCCGCACACCTAACGGTTAAGCCCGTACGCCATCATTTTGAGTGGCGCGCCATCGGAAGATGACCTACACTCCCTGCCTTAGAATATTAGACCACTCCTTACATCTCAAATTCTACCTCTGCTACTGAAGCGACATCCAATTCTCCAGCACGTTCTCCTGAGGCAGCCGCTGAAGAGCCCACGCCTCCTCTTCTACCATCTGCCACCAAGACAGAAAAGTTTTTGTTGACTGCTGCAGATCAGGGGTCAGGCACTCGTGACGAACGACTGAACCGTGTTATTCGGAGCAAATACGAGGCAGGTCCACTCAAACCGTATGATTATGTCAAGGTGGATGGATCGCAAGTGAGTCAACGTCTTCGTGTTGAGACAATGATTTGACACCTGTTCATCTTTCTTGACAATCGAAGCAGCAAATTTTGCAACCGTTGTCCGTGCTACGGCCCAAGTTCCGAGTGAGCGAGGAGGCTTTATGATACTTGTGAAAGTTGCTAATCATACTTAAGCTGTTGCGCAATCCCTACGTGATATTGTAAGTTTGAGGTCCCTGTTGATGTATTTTGCAATTGACCATGTTACAAGGACCTCATATTCATAGAAGATTCCTTCGAGCGATTACTTCTTGATTACGACCGTGTCTTCTCAGCTATGGGTATCCCAGCGTCATGTCTCTGGCGCCGAACGGGTGAGATCTATAAAGGAAACCGTGAGTTTTCAGAACTCAGGCGTCGATGGATACATGATGCGAGACGTAAGCTGCCTCAATGTGACTATCAATGCCTGCAGGAGCTAATTCTTTCTGTTGTAGGGTCTCCTTTGTATCTACGAGCTTATGGCAGAAGAGTCGGCAGTCAATTACTGGGAGGTGAGCCTAGTCCGTCGTAACTCGCTTCTTGATCACATATGTTAGAAACACGACCATGTTGCTTTTGACTCTTCTCAAAAGGCCGTGCTCACTTCTTGCGTGCTACGTTATAAACTCCTCATCAATACGCAGTCGCAATCGCAATCGCCGAAAAAGGAGGATGTTCCCAATGAGGAAGGTTTCATAAACTGTTGCTTCTCATTCACAATCAGGCGGGATAAGTGGGGCATACCGAGTATGATCGTTGGAAATTTCATCAAGTGCTGACAAGAATACTGGAGGTTGGAGGTTGTTGTGTAGAGAAGTAACGAGTTTATCTTGTAAGTTATGATGAATCACGAGTTTCAGTTAGAAAGGATTCCTGGCGCGCTGATCAAAAGTCATAAGTTTCTTCCGCTCTCCAAGCTTCAGAACTTGTCTCCTGCAGATGTGCTTTCAAATGCGCAGCAGGAAATAAGAAGAGGGAGTTCGGAGGGGAAATGAATTGTCGTAGACGATGCTACATGTAAGCAACGTACGTGCAAGTTAATGATGCTTATTATAAATTTTGTCCGCCCGTCTTGCTCTTTGGTTCCTCGTCAGTGTCTGTTGCTCGTCTCTTCGTCCAGGTTCTGACGAAGATGAACGCCCGCATCAAGGGCTTTGACTGGTAAAACAATAATGCGCAACACCAAGTATGAGATTGATCAGGCATAAGGCTCTGGGTCTAGTGATGAGGCTCGGGATGACTCCGTGACCCAGCGCCGGACTCGTGTGCGCAAGTCGACCCTCTTCTGTCGTTTTTCAAGGTGAAAGACTGCGTCATCGGTAAGAGCAGCTCCGCGTAAACTGGAAGACAATTTGCGTTTGCGAGCGCCCGGTGGTGAAGGCTTATCTCTTGCTTGATTACTGGGTAGATCAGACTTCGGCGTACCATCGTGCGCAGAGCGTGCTTGCGACCGTGTGGTACGTTTGCTCCCTCGAGAAAGATTCTCTATGTCCTCGTCATCGCGGTCCCTCTTCCTCTTACCCCTCTTTTCTACCTCCCAAACCTTCGCATCTTTCTTCGCATCCTCGAAAAGGGCCCATGTATTACACAAAAGTGTAAGCCGTTCTTCAAGTTCCTTCCGAAACTCACTCGTCTGTTGCGAACAATACTCGCAGACGATCTGATTGATGTGATCCCTTGTGCACTTGGGGCCTGCGTTTATGATGGCAAAGGGAGGTGCAATATGACACTCAAGCAATGGGAGGCCTTGGTAAGGATAAGAGTGATCTTCCCAAACTCCACCACCAATTTCGCATGAGATGCGTGGGCATCCTGTGCCAGGCAATGGTATGAACGTGTACGGTGTTTTATTGTTGAGATTCCACTGTGGAAAAGTAAATATTGTTGCAGGCATGCGATACCACAGAACAAGCGCCTACCTCTAACCAGAAATGTTTCGTGCCTTTACTAGACTGGGAGTTTGCCCTTGATGCAACAGCGTCTTTCACGTAGTCATGGACTTTCCTTAGTGTGCCTGTATCCGGCAGGAGAAACCAGTGACCAGCATCAAATATACTATGCAAGTGGGGTGACACTGCAGATTAATGTCAGCGTCAAGTGACAGCGCACGCAAGAAATGTGTCATACGATAGAACATATTTCGTCTGCTGTCAACATGGAATGATCTCGAATCTAAGCCAAGACAATATTCATAGAGTGTCAACTGAAGAAATTATTAACATTGAACATTTCATAGGTAATGAAATTACCCACAAGATCAGACTTGCTCGCACGTTGAACGGCATGGGCTACAGTCACCAGGTAGGCCGCTGACGATGTTACGAGACAGTGACGGGCGCCATAGTTGTGGTCATATAACTTCTCGAGTGCCTTACGAGTTTTTGAAGAGAGGCCTGCAGAAGCTGAGCGATGTGTAGGGGTGGTGAAGATGATAGACGCGGATTCCCGGGTAGACACACGAGTGGGGGTATATTCGTCGTGGCTACTTTCTTGGAGACCTGGGCTTGGAGTTGAGCGATCATTAATCTCATATGTAGAGGAATTGGCATAGGATGATTCTGGGTCCCGACCACTGGCTAAAGAGTATGTGCCGATAGACATCTTTAGTTTGATTGAGCATGTATGCGCGTGGGAACTTTTACTTTGGTGACTTATGCTCGTAATGCAAGACTCTATATCAGTTACTGTTAACCGTATTAGCATTACAGGAATGAACCTCTAAGCACCTGTCGACACCTAAAACCATCCCTAACCCATACCAACTTGCACATGCAGCCTTTTCTCTGCCTCAGCTCCTCCGATCACCATCGTTTATCTATCCTTGCGCCATTCCTCCTGGCGAATGCGCATCTAAGTCTCCAATGAACTGCCATTATCTACCGAGATTCTTTCAAAGCAAAGTCAAAAACGGAAGTCAGCCCTCTATCAACCCTTTGGATCTATGGTTCCAACACTATCAACCGACATCAGCGACACGAGAGTATAATATTAATAGTACCGAGAACTGCTGCCTGAGGTGGGAGCAGCTTCGTGTCCGTTACCAAAAAACCGTCATCCGTGTTGCAGAACACGTTCCGGAAGTGGTTGAATTCGTTCGGGGTATCATCAAGAATGGCTCAACTGGCTACGAATTCGAAGGCAGTGTCTACTTTGATGCAGGCGCATATCCTTCATCTCAACGACGAGGTTACGCTCAGTTGGAGCCCTGGAATAAAGGAAACAGAGAATTGACTAAAGGCGGAGGTATGTTGACACAATCGCAAGAGGAGATTTTATTGATACAACCGTGAAGACTGCAGAGACCCGAGTCACATCTTTGGTCATCTTGTTAATGCGGCATTGGAGGACATCACAGTTTGCTATAACGGCACGGCACGCGCGCAACTCGCTCGGATATTTCATTCAGTTCATGCATTTACCTGCAGATCCCACCACCTCGCAGTGCCAGCTATGAGAGCTCGCCTCCACCGCTTGGGACACAGATGCCAGCCCCGCCTGCAGAAGTCGCATATGAGACCCCTCCCGTCTACGTCCTCTACGTTGCTCAGGCGTCGACTCGAGTGCATTGCCCTCTCCGAGTCACGCCACATCTCCGCAGACTATGCTCGACATGAACTCCCTTCATGTTCAGCACCAGAGTTTACTTTTCTCTTTTCCGTTCACCTTCTCATTACCCACTCTTAGCTCTGCCTCAGTTTCTTCCAGTTCTGCAGATGAGAAATCACCCAGGATGAGCATCTCATCCGTTGAGTCCGTTTCTTCGGTCATGATGCTGATTAGCTCCGCCTCAGGTATGCGTAGTCTATATTTGTATCGCTAGCTGTTTATTCACGGAATATCACAGACCCATTCTCTGGAGCTATTATGCAGGCAAGGTAAAGCACCAAAAAAACGCGGGGCTGCCAGGCTTACTTCTGGTCTTCGACGCCTTCCTCTCCTTTCCCTAGTCCAACTACTCTTACGTTCGGCTCTGCATCATTCGCACATAGCACTCAGATTGCAAGCGCCGTTGTCATTAGTCACTTAAAGACTAGTTACACCACCATCGAGTACCGTTACCGCACAAATCTGAATGCACGCGTCCAGAGCCTCAATGCACCTACAAAGCATTCCTCAAGAGCAAGGTCCATTGTCAGATGCGCATCCTCAAAGCGGCTCCCATGATGAACGTGAAGCTCTCATTGATGTACTCGAATTGAGCGCCAATGCACCTTTCAGGTGCGCATATATCCACAGTCCAAGCTATGTTCGTGCCACTTATGGTGTGTTTTGTTGCGACCAGATCATCACGTCGGCTCAAGAGTGGCTGGCTGATCATGTCCATCCCGCCATTGAATCCTCCGGCTCTCTTTCCACTGAGATGACGAAGCGTGCCTTGGACGAGGAAAAGGTACTATCCCCATTATTGTCTTACTGAAATGTATTGAGATCTGAATCAGGAACGAAAGCGACAAGAGGAGGAAGAGGCCGAAAGGGAGTTCGAGTTAGCAGCTCAACGCGCTGAAGAACTTCAAGAACAGATTCAGGCTGATGCGCAGAGACATATGCTTGCCAAGGAGATGCAGTATAAGCCAGCTTGGCGAAGGGCGCAGTCTGATGCTACTGAAATTCCCTCTTCAGGAGACACCCTCACAGAGTCCTTTCCAAACGAAATCGGTTTCAGAGGAGTACATTTTAATGCGGTCAAGATGTTTCATCCGCGAAAAGGTCAGCTTAATTTTACATTTGTATTGTCTAGAATATTTACCTCGTCAAGGAAGAGTGTCTTGGTATCACATACATTGCAGATCCGTTGTGTGACGACGTGAACGCAACGCTGCTACTCGAGGTTCATACTATTGGCTTTAACTCGGACTACTACACAACTACCCAAGGTCAGATAGACGCGCCTCATTCTAAGGCAGCTGACTTATTTTCTCCAGGGAAGAAAAAGTTACTCGCAGCAGAAGCTGAGATCCAGAAGCCGATCAATATTCAGCACCCAGACCTTCTAATGACTCTTGCTGTCAAAATAAACTTTTCTTACTCTGGCGCTCCACCGCGCTTGACTATTCTCTCCCAACAAAGCCCTGTGTTAACATTGCAAGACGTTCTTGAGGATTGTGAACGTCTTCGAGAAGATCGACATCAGTTTGTCATGGAGTCTCTTAAACATTATCGCAGCATTGAAATGCTTTGACTCTTCTAGGAATATCTTGGTCAGACTCTGTCTGCCATGAACGCGGTCCATCCAGCAGATATAATTCACAGAGGTACGACCCGTGTCTTGACCCACACAGCAATTCATATCATTCTAGGTCTTGACATTTCTTGCATTTATCTTGCTACGAGAGAGAATAGAACCCACCCCAAGATGGTCAGGATAGGAAAAGTTGGTTATCATGCATGCTTGAAGGACTACCATAAGTCTAATCCGTTTGGTAACGACATATCAAACGTGAACGAGGAAGAGTATATATCCATCCTACACCTTGGTAAGTGATGTGGGGATGGTACATTAGTTCATCATCTGAACGACCATTGCAGGTTATCTAAAGATGTCCTTGATTCTATTCTATCATACATTCGGGGACGCGATATACACAGTGTTGGAGTAATCTTCATGTAAATGGTCAATGGAAGAGACGTCATGAGGCATAGTGATCCTAATGAAGCTGTGCAAGCTGGTAACCCATGTTCTGTCACGCTTTGTTGTGCTAGAGCTTATTTCGCTTTTCTGCGGCTCTTTCTCCTACTCTCCAAACCTCCTACTCTCCAAACATGGGTAGCATGGGTATTGTATGTGGAGTTTCACTCGATTTTCTGTCTGTTCTCACGTCGTGCCAGCTTCACCGTATCAAACTCACGAATATCTTCATTGGTATGTACTACTCTTAGTTCTGATACGCTCACTCTTCATTCAGATGGGAAAGGGGACTGCAAAAGGCACGTACTTTATTTGTGGTCTTGAGTGCTGTATTTGACGTCGGGACCGGTCGGAGACTTTGGCTTGGCCACGTCAAGCTTAGCTGCTGTTGACCCCTCAGATCTATCACCATCTGTCGTCCATTCAGACCCTGAACTAACACTGGGTTTGTCTCACATTGTTCAACAATGGCTATCGCTGACGCTGAACAGAGGTTGGAACTAAGTTGTACATCGCTCCCGAAGTCCAGTCTAGGAAACGAGGACCTCGCAATCACAACAAAGCCGACATGTACCGTTTGGGGGTGAGCTAGCTTTGAGAACCCATCGAACATAGCCTGATTCTTCTTAGATTGCTTTCTTCAAGATGAACTTTCCTTTCTCCACAGGAGTGGAGCGTATGACTGTGCTCGAAGATCTAAGGAAGCCGGAGGTATACTTCCCTCGAGGTTGGGACCCTCACTGTTCAACAAAGTTGGTTCAAATTGATTGACAGTAGTCTAATGCACTGAATCATTGTAGTTATTTCTGCGCTCCTTCACCATGACCCTGCCGAGCGCCCAACTGCACTGGAACTCTCACAGAGCTCTCCTCTCCCTCCCAGAGTAGAGGATGAATATTTCAAGGGAGCTTTGCGGATGATGAGTATGTAAATATCCATACGAAGATCAATGACGCTTATGAGCAAGCGGCAGCTAAACCGGACTCTCCGTACCACTAGGGCGCGTTGTCTGCCTTGTTTAACCAGCCTGTAAATCAGGCTCGAAGCTATTTGTACGACATCGAAGCTGAAATTCCCGAGCACGCTTACCAGAACGACATCGTTGAGGACCGAATCGCAGCCGCATCTTCCAACTTCATGGCGCAGTTGACATGGAACCTCCGCTTTTGCCACCATTATCCAATCCTGAAGAGAGCCAGAATCATGCTACCCTCATTGATCGTCACGAAGAAATGGTTTGCAAGTTGCCAAATAATGCGCTAGTACTTCTCGCTCAGTTGGCTCCACGAGCCGGCCTGCGAAGATTCAAGCGATTCCACATCACGAATATCTATCGGCCAAAGTGAGTCTTTCCAAGCTTCTTCAAAACGTGTTTTTAACGAGGATTCTATCCACAGCTCCGTTCCAGGACATCCAAAGGCTACAAAAGCAGCGGTTCTTGACATCATCACTCCCGATACCAAGCATTGGCTGATGGCGGCTGGAGCTGAGTTCCTCATTCTTCTCAGCAATTGCTTGAACAGTTTCCCAAACCTTGCTTAGAACTACGAGATCCATATCTCACATTCTAAGAGTATGAAGCTTTTTGTGTTTTCCCGACTTTCACTGACATAGAACTAGTCGCCGATCTTGCTTTGAATCATATTCCAGAGGAGCTCCGTTCTTCGGTGATAGAAATCATCAATCAGTCGAAGTCTACTACTCTACAAAAGCGGGACTACATATTTGGTGCGTCGGGCCCACCCCTGCAAGCGTCACCATATCACCCCTAACTAAAGTACTTTGTGTTCATGTTCTATTTGATAACAGTACTTCGACTTCGACCCTCTCCACGCACTCCTCAAAATCCTCTCCCCCTCGTCCAACTCCGCTGAGACCTGCTCACGAGTACTATACGCGCTTTCTGGGCTACTGAAACCGAATGCTGCTGCTGTCAAAAAGATGAGTGTGGTAGATGGATGGAGCGCATTGAGGATGTGCTTGGAAGGTGTGTATCGTCCTACAACCTCTGCTTTCTTTTCATGATGATTGACACTCACACCTGACGAACACTAAGACTCAGAGATCCGTGTTCGCAGAAAAACAACATTCCTGCTAAACACACTCCTCCTCCCAAGTCAACCTCCAATCAAACATCGGCCTTCCCACATCAGAAAATGTGCCACCCCCAATCCACGCAAATTCGCATGCTTCGATGCTCTCTGATCCATCGTCCATCTCTACGTCTGCTCTGATGCTCGCTGTGATTCAGGAGGAGGGAGAGCAAGGGGGTCTTTGCTCGATGCTTTGATATCAGCCTTGATCGAACCTGTCCAGTTCGGCGTTGATGGCGAGACAGATAAAGATCATGAATTCTAGGAGAACATTGTTAGGTGAGTCCGATCTTAATCGCACCTTTCCTTCTTCTTTCCACTCCCGTATTAGGTTGTTGATCTTGGGACGGAACTAGGATTTTGTATACATTCGTGACGAGCTGCAACGGCACTTTGTCAGCTGTACAGAAACACGGTCTCTGGGGGTTCTTGGGAATGATTACTACGACGCAAGGAGAGGAGAACTTGAATTTTGGATTGATGAGTGGGGAGTGGAGGAGTTGAGGGGGGCTGTGAGCTCATGATGCGATGCGTTTGGCAGGGACGATGTAGCTTGGGGTTGTACTTGAGGTGGAACGAAATGGCATTTTGTTTCAACACCATTGTACTGCTGATGTTAATGAATTCTGATATCAGATGATCGTTCATCAGTACTTCAGTGATAACGCCACTGTAGTGTTTTATCTAGCTCAACGGGTCACGAAGTAAGTGCTCTGATCTGCATCGACACCTATATAGTATTCTCAATTCCTGAATCCATCTTCATCTTCGGTATTACTCGAACGATTGAGTCGGCGGATGAAGCTTAAGGTCTGACAGTGGGCCATGCTGCTGCTGGATTACTCTCAGGTACGTCGTCTCATCAGACTACAAGTGCAAATTTAACCTAACCTTTGGCCTGGTTACTAGTGTCGAGAAAGGTCACACACATCACCGCTGATTTCATTACCAGCTTGTTCCGAGCTTCAACGTGCGGTTGTGCACCTAGAAGCAACACTGCTCTCGATTTCGTGTTGGATTTGGTTGCTCTTGTACGTCCTCCTCTTATCACGATAAATAGTGAAGTTCGAACTCATGATTAACGCTGGACTGTAGGTTGGCATACCAATTTGGAGACACTCAGTTGACTATTTACCGGACTTTTGCACGCATGGTGCATCCACAAGACTGACTTAGTACTAGGTGCGCACCTTATAGTACGCCGCCCTCCCTGACTCAGAATATTAGGAAGTTGTACTTCTTTGTGGCACCCCCCATCTATCGAATCACCCAGATCAATTTCAAGCTCGAGCTTAAGCTGCAGACTGCAGTCCCAGTTCATTTATATCAATGCCCATGTCTGCAAAGTCACCTTGCTTCGTGCATTCACACCTAGATAAAGGAGCGTCGCTATAGGACTGGCTTGAAATCCATTCAAAGGATAACGAGGTACTTGGTTCAGACGTCAGAGTCGCTAAGGCTCTTCAGCAACATCATCGGCCTCAAGTTTCAACACCAGGTTAAGTTGCCTTGCCCTGACGGAGGCAGCCATGCGTTCTCAGAAAATGACGACAGCGATACGTATGGCGGCAATCTGATGAGACAGTTGGCTGAGACAGCAGTCGGGGTTCGTGAAATGAGTAAGCAACTCGGTGAGTGCTGTTCTTATTCTCAGACTTTCCATCTACTCAACAATCATGCTCCTTCAGGACATGATCCAATATCCAGAGCGTTCTTATCGTAACCAAGGCCAGGGATAACCGCCTTATCAAACTGACGCGCGAGCTTGCGTTGTATCTGATGCTCAAACATCGTCAAGGGGATCGAGGCCTTATTGTGTGAGTCTTGAACCTTATATTATTCAGGGTGTTTTACGAGGACTTCACCAGCTATGTAGACCATCAACTGCGCAACGAGATTCGATGCCGAAGGCATACAGAGAGATCATCCAGAATTGTTTGAGCCTCTCCCCCGAAGACGGTCATCCAGCAGCAATTCTCTTTCTTCCTTATCATCATCATCCACTCATCAAGATGATTTCAATACGCACCAAGAGGGTCAGCTACAATGCTGGACTAGTGGTATGTGCAGCAATAATCCTCATCTATTCGATTTTGTCATTATGGTAAGCAACCTAACTCACGCGTCTCGTTGACTCCACTCATTTTGATGCTTAGCTTGGAGGAGATGGCGATGTTCTTTTCACCTCGTGGCTCTTCCAGCGAATTGTTCCTCCCGTCCTCCCTTTCGCACTCGTTTCCCTTGGCTTTCTCACTAATTTCGACTTCTCTGACTATCAAGCGGTTGTAGACTCAGCCATCAACTCAGGTATTCGTGTCAACCTATGCATGCGATTTATATGTACGGTCTACCGTGCCGTGTTTGACAAGTAAAAGGGCCGTAAGGCCGTGAAAAGGGGTGAAACAGGCGAAATCATGATGAAGGACGTAAATAAAGGAGGATGGGAGGCGCTCGAAGGGGGCTGGTCTGGCAGGTTTGCTGCCTCGGAGGGTGGCAAGTGTTCGAGAGATAAGGAGATCATGTGCTTTACAACAAGACCGGTTGAGACGTTTGAGGTTCTCAATGATCTTGTGATGGACCGGGGACCCAGTCCCTATGTTATGAATTATTCGGTATGTTACCTCTTCCGATATTTGGGTACGTGTATTTATTATTTTGAAGGCGACGAACACCATATGACAACTGTGCAAGCTGATGGGCTTTTTGTAGCTACGCCCACCGGTTCCACTGCTTATTCAGTAGGTTTCTCACCATCCCTTGTCGGTCACCAATATTAATTATTTTCTCGGTGTAGTTATCTGCCGGAGGGTCCTTGGTTCACTCCGAGATACCTGCAATCCTCATCAATCCCATTTACCCTCACACGCTATCCTTCCGCCCCATGCTTCTTCCCGATAGTATGGAACTCCGCATATGTGACCCATGTAATTCTCGCAGAACAGCTTGGGTGTCTTTCGACGGCCGAGGCCGTGTGGAACTGCAACGTTCGTCATGAGATGCCACTTTTCATGCAGTCGCTTAGTTCTTTTTCAGAGGGTGATCATATCAAAATAACTGCTTCCAAATACCCTTTCCCGACTGTTTGCGTGGACAAACAGTTAACTGACTGGTTCCATGCCATCTCACGAACCTTGAAATGGAATGGGCGCGAGCGTCAAAAATCGTTTGTCGTAGTCGAAGAGGGCCCATCACGGAAATCCAGCACGAGCAAAACGAGGAGTCCTATATTATACTAGGACGACTGTGGGGGTGCGGACGAAAGACCATACCCCTTAGTCACGATTCGAACATGTTGATGCTGATGGTCTCATGCTATGTAAGGTGAGTGATCTGATGCCTATGATTGGATGTTGATAGTTTGATATTTTGGAAGGTCAAGATCAATTTGAACGACCCACACTTACTCAACGCGATCGGAGACGAAGGCGTGGAGTTGAAGCCGTTAACCGAACTGTCCGAAGTGTTCACGGATGGAGTAGAGCGTGGATGTATTCATGTCGTCGTACGACATCCTGCCGTTGCACGAGGCAGAAGTATGGAAGACCCAACCGATCACATGGCGGAGCTCAACAAAGGTGAGGCTACACCACCTGATACTTGACTCGCCGCTCAAAGTGTATTCCACACGAAGAGTTCAAGAACGCTCTTCACTTAAGCTATCCCCCCGCGTCAGTAGCTGCTAAATTCAAAGAATATTGCAGGATACAGGGCGGGCCTACCAAAATATACGACGGTCGTTATGCTCACGAAAAACCAGCCGATACGACTGCACCACCAATACATTTGTTCAACCCAGCATTCGCTTACTTCTCAAGCAAAGTGTTCGATCCTGAATACGTTGTACCCGATGAGACACTGCGTGACGTTCAGGAGCTCATGACTAAATTTGCGGCTATCCATGCCAACGAGAATGACCGCCAACAAAATGTTACTTCTCTGCTGGAGAAGGCGATCCAACATCCTTTGCTTCACACGAAAAGTCGTCGTGGAAAATGTATTCCCGATGCTGTAGCCGTCTATTCTCATAACCATAATCAGATACACCTCATGGTAGTTGAGGAGAAGAACGAGTTTGGAGATGGAGGTTCAGACCCTTCGGTCCAGGCGTCATTCTCTTTTGTATATGTAACTCGCGAGGTGCAATGCCATTCAGCACTTTAATGCGCGTTACTTCCTCACTGATGCTCGTCACATAGCGCGCGGAACTTCGCTTAAAGTGCAATGGTCCTACCTTCTTGGTTGCTCACGCTGGACCTTGGCTAGCAGTCCTGGGCGCCGTCTTCACGGAGAAATATATAGTCTAGCGGCTTACGGACTTCATCTGGATCCCAGCCCGCTCTGCACTCGATGATGACCAGTTTCTTCGAATCGGGCGCGTCCTGTATGCACTTAGGGAATCAGTCGCGCGGCTCACAGACTGGTATAAACATGTCTTGGAATGCAACGAGCCGCCGTACGATGCATCAAATCCTACTGTACATCATCGCTTTTACCCAACCCCAGACGCCTATCTACGTGACAAGATTCCCGTGCGATTCAAATATGAGAGGTCCCTGGAACGCGATGCTTCCTGTGTGACTTACCTGGCGAAGACGATGGAGGACAACCCGATCAATGTCGTCGTAAAGTTCGTCACCAGGTACGGCGAGGACGTCCACAAGGCGATGGCAGAAGCTGGGTTCGCGCCGAAGCTTTTGTATCACGGAAAAATTGATGTCGTGGAGGGGATGCCATCGTATGGCGGGTCGCGGATGGTAGTGATGGAATATGTGGACGGAATGACGGCCTATAGTTCACCGCAACTGCCTCCCAGCTTTCACCAAGAGCTCACAAGGGCGATCGAGTACTGTCACGAGAAGGGTTTTGTGTTTTGTGATCTTCGGAAGCCGAATGTCATGATCACGAAGGACGGCAAAGTGCAACTGATCGATTTCGACTGGGCTGGACGCGAAGGCGAGGTCACATACCCTGTATCCATTTGTCTTGCTATTGACTGGCCGAAGGGGGTACAAGGATTAGGGCCTATACTGAAACAACACGATCATGATATGCTAGTGCGCTACCGTAATTAGACTCTCAATTCTTCTGCTCTACGATGCGTTGCCACCAACTTCAAGTTGTGCATGGTAGACAAGCCAGGATGATACTGACGGAGTCTAAAGAGCCGGACGTATCCGGGCCGGTTTGAATGAACTTAAGGAAGTTGCCGCGGAGCCCAGTCAGTTTTGACATTTCGAACCTGCACAAAATTCGGAAGTTGTTGAAAGACAGCTCTCGTTCCATGGCCTTAACACTCCAGTTTTGATGCTTGTAGCGTCGTTTAGATCTGAGCTAGATCCCGGCGCGTGGCGTACCTTTAAGATCTGAGCTAGATCTGGTGCGCCCTACAGCTCATTCTGGCTTGATGCGCGTGGGGTGCCGTTTAGATCTGAGCTAGATCCCCGGTGCACCATACCTTCAATATTGAGCCTGGCAGAGCATCTTGAGCATCCTGCCTCATGTTTCAGTCAGTTCTTACAGCACACTGCCAGACAGAAAGAAAGCACAGGGCACGATACAAAGCATCATACGGAAGACTTGTCAACGTCATAGTCGGCGCTCAAAGGTATGTTGCAAGGGTCACAGTCACAGTACATTGTCACTCGCCTGGTCTCCTGACAGAACATGCATTCTTTCAGGTGGAGATGACCGTAATCCCAGCATAAGGGAGTGGGAAACATCGAGCTGGACGCAGGTCGGTCTTCCCTGGATGGGCCACACATACAAAGTCAATTCCATCGCCTTCAATCCTTCTGGCACGCATGCAGTTTCCGCCTCTAGCGACAACTCCGTTCGTCCCTGGCAGCTCGCTGATAAACAAACCATCGCTATCTTCCAGCACACTTCTTCTGTCATTTGCACAGCCTTCTCCGTGGATGGCACGCGCATTCTTAGTGGAGGTTATGATAAGACAGTCACAGAGTGGACGGTACCCATGGGTACTTTGCTTGCGGATGCTTCAAAGGAAAAGGTAATTTCCAGTCGGTTCACCTTCCTCTCGTTATCTTATTTTGCGTCTAGATTTTTTATTCAAATGATGTAGAATCTGCCTCCAAGCGGCAGATAATGTCAACGGTAATTTCTTGTTGATATAAACCTTCGCCATCTCACCTTGTGTCCTTTCATCACAAGGTTTCAGGCTTTGATTGCGAGTTTCAAGAAACTGCTCCGACGAAACTAGTAGTGAAGGTAATTTCCAATTAATTACACGTTCGCCGTCTCATCTAATATCCTCATTTCTATTCAAAGACCATGGAATATAATCCAGGGATTGTAGGTTCCCGAGTCTCCCCAGGCAGTTTCGATGACTGGAAGCTTCGACAACTGGAGGCTTTGATTCCAAGTCTCTGCAGGGAGTTTCGGCAACTGGAAGTTTCGATTCTAGGTCTCTGCAGGGTGTTTTGATGACTGCGAGCTCAGAATCCAACTCTCTGCAGGCAGTTTCGACGACCACAAGTTCTGCTTCCAAGTCTCAGCCATTTTTTTCGAATGTCTGGTTTGCGTTGGATGAGCACTCCGTTTCCATGGCTGAACAATCCGTCGCCAAGTTGGAGCAGTCTTTTACCAAGTCTATGCGGGCTGTTTCAAAGGTATTATTTCATCCTTTGCTCGTACGTCACTATTTGAGCTTTTTCACGCAGACACTTGTCATCACCACGTATGAGCTCCTCGCTATCACCAAGACCATCCGTACTGCATCCACCACAGGGGACTTGTTCACCGCTGAAAAGATCCTCACTCAAGAGATCACTGCCAACGCCAAGAACTTCGCCTCCTATGCCAACCGCTTTTTCGTTTTGGCACACAAACTCGACTGGGACAATGCGCTTAAGGATGCAAACAAGGTGACAACGATCCATCACGCCCTGGTTAAAATTTCGCTGACTCCGATGGTCACACAGTCCCTTGCCATATGGGAAAGCAGCTTGTCGACGACGGGAGGAAAGCCTTTGATCTGGCATTCATGTTCACGCATGGAAATATGGATGCCACTGCGTTCCTTTACTTGATCAAGGCAGGTCTATTTGTTCGTCTTGCGTACTTCACTCTTCACTACGTGTTTCAGGCTATTGCGCTCTTCAATGCTAACAGGCACAAAGAGTCAGTGCAGCGTGTGGAGCAGTTGTCTGCTGATCCTTCTGCAGATCCCCTCGTTCACTTATGTTCGTCCGCCGACTGATGGGTCTGCACTTCGAGCATCAGGCAAGTCTGCGACTCAAATTAGGAACCATTGCTTTCAATGGCGCGCATCATAGTGAGGCCATCGAGCACTTCACTGCCGCTGTCAAGGCTAGCACTTTCTTGGCTAAATCCGCCGCCCCTGCTGCCTGCGAGGCTTTCACTGTGGTACGTTGAATACGACGTCACCGGAAGACTCAACCGCGCTCAACTGCGCCTGTTTTGCAGCTCTTCGGATGGGACATCGAGTCGTTGTGGGAAACCTCCAACAAGCAACTGATCCTTGCGCTCCTTAGGGCTGGCAAGCTTGGAGAAGCCTTCGAATCATACCGTTTCGCGATGACCGCAAGTGACAAAGCTACAAGGCTGGCTGGGTCTTCAGTGAGTCTTGCCAGTAATGCTATATGCTGCGGTGCTAACCCTTTTGTCACACAGCTCTTACGTTGTAATGAACGGTCCTTAGTACGTTAGATTAGGGCGCAAGCCATTCTGAATGCGTCGTTTATGTGTTATACTCTTCACATTCGACGTTATTGGATACATTTCCTTATGCTTTAGATCTTTCTTTCTATCCCTACGTCGCCCTATCCTTTGTACTTGACGCTTTGACGTCGCGTCCCTTACAGCGTTTCACCTAATCAGTTCGTTACGCCTCGTTGTTCACTGCCTTGTTTCTATCTACCTCCTTCCTTCCTTCATCTATACTCATCTTGGCCGTTGAGCCAGCCCTGTACTCTGTTATTCCTTTGCAGAATCGCATTCAATGTTTTTCCCGCTCAAAGTACGTCTGAAATTTTATCGCTTGTCTGAGTCGTCACTCGTTTTCGTGTTCTCAATACACGCGTCCGCATATCTATGCCGTCTCGCTCACTATTCCCCTTCGAATTCACTATCAGTCTTACAGTGTGACTTCTCCGCGGACATATGTATAAGATCATGGAACTTCTCACCGATGTAGCAATTTGCGTCAGCCTTGCGCCTTGTGTACCATTGCTTCGAAGTACATCAGCCAGACCACCCCCATGGCAAGGTTTAATCAGTAACACACATTGGCACCCATGGTGCACTGTGATTTGGAATTGACTCTTGCATGCCATGACTCCTTGTTGTTTGGGCCACACTTCGGACGCCCGGGGGTAGCGAAGTTTAGATGGCACAGAAACGAAATGACATTCGTCCACTCTCAAGTTGGCACGGAAGACACTAAGTAGTATGACATGACACAGCCACCTACTACACATTACAATAGCGCGATGGGCTGAAAAACTGCATCTGTAATCCCATCTAATCTCCACGATCACTGAACTGACCATGAATGCAACGGACGCAGCCAGCTGGTTGCCTTGGTACCCGAAAGTGAAGAACGATATGAGCGACGCCAAAATAAGAGCAGAGGTCCAGATCATGGAAAACAGCACTGAGTTGATTCAAGCTAGTGAAATGGTGCGTCAGTCGACATCCAAAAAAACGATGATGCGGCAATTTACCCTTCACCATCCCATTCGTCTCCACCCCTCGTGCATCCGTGCTCCGTTTAATCCAGTGGTCCCCCCATGCAAAGAACTTGATGAATTTGACAGCACTGATGAGTTCATTAAGGATAGCCATGCGTTTTTCTCGCGAAGCAGAGACACCCTGCTGAATGTGAATGCTGCGTTGAGTGCCAAAGCTGTTCAGGGGTCAGGCAGTGAGAGGAACGATAAAGCCCGCAAATGCAGATAGACCAGAAGACTATAAATGTGCATGAATTAATTGATGGACGTTCTTACATGTAGAGGAAGGTTGTGACGATGATAATGTCAAATGGACCTATCAACAGCGATAAAATCAATACCACAAGCGTTGGACATCGGTTTCCGCCTGATGCGACATAAATGAGAGCTCCCGAGTGGATAACTTGAATACATGCCTTTATCAACATGCACAGCAAGGCCAACAAAGCATAGATGGATGCTTGTAACCGGTTCTCTGTGGTAGGTACATCGGTAGTATCAATGATGCGCCTGAGAATCGTTGGTCTTGGGGACCTGTAGGAGACCCGCTTTCAGCATTTATCCCCGGGCGTTGGTGTTAGCCTTTTTCCATCCCGGGTACTGAAGAGCTGCCATGACCTAACATTCTGAGTCGGGGAGGGTGGGTCACCCTAGGACGGCGTGCTATTAAGTGCACACCTATCAGTCAGACCTTCATGCGGAAGTCACGTCCACGCACCTAACCTAATGATAGGATTTTCCTTCGCCCATGTTGAGTTGGAGAGAAGTATTTTTCCCCTTGCAGGGTAATATCATCTCCCGCGCAACCTTCATCTGGACAGGCCGTGCCAAGAACTGGCTTTCAATCTGCAACGCTTATCATTAATAATCGTGAACAAATGACTTGTCTCTGAAGCGTACCTGTATTAAAAGCCAATCAGGGGGGTAGGTTCGACGGAGGGCACGAATTGATGCGCGCTCGAGAAGGTGGTTGGTGAATGGGGGAAGATCAAGTGTAAGATGAAGGTCTGAACATCCTTCTGAGAAAGTGGAAAGCTGCATGCCGTAGTCCATAATAGATTTTGCAGCTGGATGAAAACCGTGGTGTTGAGCGAGGGATGTAAGACATGACCAAGAAACTTTCGGCATCTTCTGAAGATGTGTGGGATACCAGACGCGCATGGTTGACAATGAACTGATCTCGCGCAAAAGATCTGCATCGCGAGGGCAAAGCTTCATGAAAGACAGGCCAGCCGCGGAATGCAATGATCCCCTCTTCTAGCGCAATACTTGCCTCTTGAGTA
Source organism: Suillus discolor (assembly GCF_016758755.1). NCBI lineage: Eukaryota > Fungi > Basidiomycota > Agaricomycetes > Boletales > Suillaceae > Suillus > Suillus discolor. The sequence goes on from NW_024541330.1 coordinate 175,458, forward strand.
GAAGATGTTCCCACCGGCCATGTTAGCGGCCTCTTCAGGATCAAGTTCGAATCCATGCCCCAACACAGGTAAAATGACGGCCCAAAGATGTGATTCTCCCTGATTGTCGAGGGGTTGGGTTTTTGAGGTGGGAACCCTGTCAAATAATCTGATATGTTTGAATTTAAAACGCTGACGCTACACCCGTTAGAATGATGGCTCACTTGGTACTGCACGAATTCCCGGAAGTACACCCCGCATACGCTCTCAGCATTGATACTCGTATTCATGCTCGAGGTCTTTTCTAGCTCGGACTGGTCGTCCGCTGCTGCCAGAATCTTGCACAACTGCTCACCAGTGAGAATGATGGGAAGCGGATGGCGGTAGCTGGTGAATTGACATTTTTAACAAGCCATCCATAAATACTGGCAAGTATACTCACATTGATGGCAGAGATATCGATATCCTCCCCTGTCACAGCTGACCCTCAGCAGAGGCTGGACGAGTATTGGCCAGTGACGGGGGTGAAATGGGTCACGCATGCCATCGTTGGCGATTGTGGAAAGTAAAGTTTTCAACTTATGCCAGTGTTGACGGCACACTGAAGGATGGTTGGGTCGGGCAGGTCGGAGAGGTGGATGGGCTCCGGACGCGGGATTAAATCTAGAAGAGCGATCAGAGCAGTGAGGAGAGGTGGCCAATGCGGCTTACTGTCTGCCAACTCACAGCACCGTATTCACCCGCAATGAATCGCAAGAGGAGGGGACCCATGCAAAAATGGCGCGAGGAAAAAAGAACAGTGATCTCCAGGCGCCCGAAGCTCCCCTCAGGGCGTCAGCCTTTGTCGGATACCAAAACAGTATCCTGACGCACCGAGCACTCGGGGACCCGCTGGAAGCCTCAAAACAGCCAGAGGAAAACCACTCAGCGATGCCAGTAGACTAGTGGGGTAGTGGATGTCGATGATTGGTGAAGCGCTGAGTAACTTCGACGATTATGTAATCCTCCTCAGGCTGTCTATCAATCATCGATGTGAAGCCAAAACACTTAACAACATCTCAGACGTAATAGTAAAGACTGGTTACGAGTCTAGCGAAGTTCGGCATTTATGAGCTGGAACAAATTGCAATGCCCCGTTTCAAACTTTGACTTGCTCTCCTTCAAGTTTTACATGTAAGTCTTGTGTGGCAAAGCACCAAAAAGTCATACAATGTGTTACCATTTTCCTTCTAAACTCTCATCCCCTTCTTTCAGTACTGATGGCCATCAGCACAAACACCACAGGATCCGCTTCACAGGGAAATTTCGAATCAAGTGATAGCTTGTCGGCAATGGTGCGTTCATTCTTATTCTTATTTCAGGCTGCTCATTCACGTGGTTGCTAAGTCGTGCAAGGAAAATTCGGTGCGACTCCACAAGACCAATGTGTCATAATTGTGTGTGCCGCTCGAATGAATGCCAATATGACGCAACACCTAAACGGCGAGGGCCTGATAAAAGGCCAGGCACTCGCCAGCGCTCACATAAGAAACGTCCGATTGATGGCTCACCGCCTCCTTCCCTTCCATCCAAGCGGAAACGCACTCAGAAATGACGACTCCGAGCTTCTGAGGGAAGCTTGTGGACTTCCCAATGTTCCCGCTTTGTGGCCTGGAGGGGATATAATTCAATTCCAGCCCTGGTTTTCACCCACGGGCTCTGACCTTTCTTTTTTCCAATCCTAGTGCCCATGAATACCACCATCTCTCTACACCCTCCCATCACCCTTCACACCAGCTCTGCGCTTGCTTCTTCAACCTGCAGCCTAGCTATGCCGCCACCGCCACCAATTTTTTTCGGAACAGCACATCACGCATCACGACCGAGCGGCATGTCCGCGTCAAGATCCAGCGCCACCTCCGCGCTCGTCGTTGATATTTCCTTCGTTATCTCTTCCCATCAATCCTCGTTGTCTCTGTCCACCAATTACCACTACCTGATACCCTCATTTTTTGCTCGATGATCTCCACTGCATCCTGGATTTTCTCTCCTCCTTGCAGTTCCACCTCGTTATATACTACCCTACTGTTTACATAGATGTTCCTGTCAAATACTTTGATAATTTGTATATCATACCCTCGAGCTCACTCAGTAAACCAAAGACACGAATTTTTGAGTTCATAATTAAAATATTATCAGGAAGAGGCGAAACTACACATTCAAGTTCTATATGGGAGGCAGTACTAGTAGGACACCAGGATGCCAAATTGGTGTATGAGGAAGTGCTGCCCAAAGGAATGCGCTCGATCATAAGCATCGGTGCGGTAACCCAGCCGAAGTCCATCGAAAGCGTGCAAAAGGATTGGGGGTAGCATCATAGGAGGTATGTTGATATCGAGTATTGGTCGGGTACCATGGTGGTGAGTGTTTAAGGGAGTGGCGCGAACAGCACGGAATAGGCATGCGCGAGGGCAGTGAACTACTTATATGGTCAAAACAGAAATAGGTTTCAAAGTTTGAAATTTTTTTCTCTCCTTGGGCTGGTACATATTTTAGAGGGATGCCCAAGGATTAATATGAGCCCGGAATGAAAGAAATCGGCGGTTGGGATCTGTAGATAATGTCAAAATACTGAGTTTTTCATCCCACCAGCCAAGGTCAACAGTGCTGACCTCCAGAGACCCTGGGACCATCACCAATCGATTTCTATGCTTTAAAAACACTGGGACAACCATTTTCAGTATCGGTTTTGAGTGAAATGTGAGTGTTGTAAAATATATGGGGTAGGAGGGGGGGGGAGGACCTTCTGTATCTCAACAACCTGATTTTTCCTGACATATTGGGCTTCACCATCTTGTTCAGGGACATCAAGAGCACCCCGGAAAAATACTCCTAGAGCACAAGCAAGTCATGGGAAGCCTAGAAAAATCGATCTTTGAGGGGGGTATCATGAAAACTCGCATATCTTAATCAGGATGGGCCCAAAACACTCTGGGACCATTTCCAATCGATTTATATGCTCTTAAAACAGTAGGAACACTTATTTATATACCGGTATTTATATAATACCAAGATATATGAGTTAGGAGGGGGGAGGGGGACCCTACATATCTCAACAACCTGATTTTTTCTGACAAATCTGGCTTTACCATCGTGTTCAGAAGAATCAAGAACCCCCAGGAAGAATACTTTTGAAGTGCTGACAAGTCATGTGAAGCCTAGAAAAATCGATCTTTGAGGGGGGGTACCAGGCAAACTCACCCATCACATTCCATATTGGTTCAGAACACTCTGAATCCATCTATAATCTATTTGTATCATCATTAAACACTAGGAACATCCCTTAGCACATCTGTATTGACATAAAATCATGCTTCTTGGTGGAGTAGGTGGGGGGAGGGGGTACCATGACTCTGAAACATGATTTTTTCGGACGAAATAAGCATTGCCATCAGATTCAGATTGGTCAATAACCTCTGAATCGAGTTCTATTCGAAGCCAGGCAAGTCAAATGGAGGCTGAAAAAATCAATCATTGGGTGAGGCAGCATGACAGGGGTGACACTGCTTACATAAGCGAAAGCGGTGGACTTGAGCACGCTTAGAACAAGACTTGATAGATCAAATATTTCTGTTGCTGCTGAATATATATCTATCAATCACCTTGATGATGAGCCTGAGATCAAGTCATATAAAGGCTGAAACAATCGACCTTGGGTTGAGGACCTCAGCATCACAGACATTCATAACTTTGGAATGTGATTTTTTTGAACAAAAAGGGCATCACCATCATATTTAGAGAGCTCAATAACCCCACATTAAAGGTGTATTTGAAGCCAAGCAAGTCATATGAAGGTTAAAAAAATCAATCATTGGTTGAGGTGGGCCTGCTTACATAAGCAGAAAAAATGCGGAGGCAGCACAATAGGAGTGGTTATTTTTCATGGACAAACACATGTTTCCAGTCCATTTAGCAGGTTCTATAATATTGAAAACAAGTACTGGTTCAAGTCTGGCCGATCACATGAAGACACAAAAAATGAAACTTGAACAGAGGCCGCCAGTCAACTGAACTGACCAACATGACTTTTGTTGACGACGTCTCAACCACCAGACCATCCAGTCATTACAGCTAGAGACAAAGATGTGAGGAAGGCGAAGGTAGTAATTTCGCGACTGGTGCATGTCTAGAATAGATATCAGAATAACAGGTAACACAGATTCTGCTTCATCTTGAATCACCAGTATGAGTTCACCTGTTTTCCGGCCATACAAGGGTCCCACCCATACCAACCTCATAAGTCCCTCCATCTTGTCGGAGAGGCAGGAAGCTCTGAACTCTATGAAAGTTCTCTTGCCCAATCAATAGATATCAGAATAACAGGTAACATGGACTCTGCTTCATCTGATTACCACCTTCACCTTCCTCGTTCCTTTGTCTCTCACTGTAATGACTGGACAGTCTAGTGGGTGAGACGTCCCCCCGCAGTTGGGAAGGACTAGGTTCAAATTATATAGGACTTTTCTAATTGGGTTAGGGTTTTGAAGGGGTTATTTTAGAGGGTTTGACTTTTAATAAATCTCAATTATATCTACAAATCCCTCCAATGGAACCAGTTGCATTGGAGGTTGGTTGGTTGGATGTATATATGCCCCTAAGTTAGTTAGTTAGTTGGTTGGATGTATATATGCCTCCAATGGAACCAGTTCCAATGGAGGTTAGTTAGTTAGGTTGGTCAGTTGGTTAGTTGATTGGTTGGATGTATACATGCCTCCAATGGAACCAGTTCCATTGGAGGTTGGTTGGATGGATGTATATATGCCCCCAAGTTAGTTAGTTTGGTTGGCTGGTTGGTTGGTTGGATGTATACATGCCTCCAATGGAACTGGTTCCATTGGAGGTTAGTTGGTTGGTTGGATGTTTATATGCCTCTAATGGAACTAGTTCCATTAGAGGTTGGTTGGTTGGTTGGATGTATATATGCCTCTAATGAACCCAGTTCCATTGGAGGTTGGTTGGTTGGTTGGATGTATATATGCCTCTAATGAACCCAGTTCCATTGGAGGTTAGTTGGTTGGTTGGATGTATATATGCCTCTAATGAACCCAGTTCCATTGGAGGTTGGTTGGTTGGTTGGATGTATATATGCCTCTAATGAACCCAGTTCCATTGGAGGTTAGTTGGTTGGTTGGATGTGTCTAATGTTAGTTAGTTAGGTCAGCTAGTTGGTTAAATGTATATATGCTTCCAATTGTTAGTTAGTTAGAATATCCCTTTGCAAGATGTCACGTCAGCAACTTATCTGCAATCTCTGAGTATCAGTCGGCTTACATCCACTTGCAATGTGACCTGAGCTTCTTCAATTGCAAGGCCTTTGGCCAGCCATGTTGCCATGCCGTGGCGGTGAGTAGGCCCTGGGTGCTGTGCTTGCTCAGCTAACAAATGTAGCTCTTGCTGCTTTCTTATTGGTGCTGCTGTCACATAAGTACAGACCTGCCATGCAAAGGAAATGAAGTAACCTTTTTGAAGTTGAACTTCATAAATGTCCATTGTGGTTGGATCGCTATGGCGCTGTTCCTGCGCCAACTTCTCCTGGGCTTCCCAATCGCTGACTTGATTGGCATCGGCGGTCTCATGAAGCCTGTCAAATGCCAGTTTACCGTCAGCCACCCCCTGCACTGCTTCCTTGTATTTCCAGCAAAGGGACTTGCCTATAAACCATTTCATGAGATCTACTTAGAGAAACAATCATTTATGACATTCTACCACTCACTCATTCTAATCATTTTCATAAAGTTGCAATCATTCATTTGGTAATCCAGGCATTCTTTTCAGTGAAGAGTGCCCATCCCATAAGCTGCCAGCAATATGATGTTTAATGGTGCCCACAGTATCTCCATGATCTCGCCGTTGATTTGAGCTGCACCAGGTACGAAATTGGACGCATATCTGACATAGCAACTGTCTTTATGGCCATGAACATGCCATAGTCCAATGCTGGGGATGATATTTAGCTCCCTATGAATCTCAAGGAAAGGACTATCGGCGATGTGCTCCTTGAGATGCTTGTTATACTGACAGTTAACATCATAAAAGGTCAATGCATGGTAAATTCCTTCGGTGTTCACTTTCAATGCCTCACAGAGTGCACAATCCATGTTCATTTGTCTGCTGGCCATCAGTGATTGCAGGCTGATCATGAGGTATGTTACATACCTTTCTCCCTTCTGAAAGTCCACCATTGTGTGGGGCACAAAACAACCATGCCTTGCACAGGCACAACCGCCAATTCCAGTGGCTTCCAGTCTGTGACAGGATACATTTACCTGATTGACTGCCCGGTAATTGTTGCACTCCAAATGTTAAATGCCATCGTTGGCAATGGCCAAGTGCTTCTTGTAGAGTAGATTGCCGACCATGAAGCCACAGCCATCTATTAGAGATACTTTATCGGTGGGATTTACTGCATGGAGATGCTCAGCTTTGAAGTTTCTGTCCATGACAAGAGATCTAGTGTAAAGCCAACTCAGCATCTCCAGATTGGATTCTTGGTCAGCATTGCAGGCCTCGGAAGATTCTCCCATTGGCAATGTGAGGTTGATCCCTGGCTGGGGACACACCGGACAGAAGAGAGTGAGATCGCCGGGTCTGACTTCCTTCTCCTCATGGCTGAAGTCATTCCATTTCAGGAGCTTCAGTTTCTGCCATTGTCTGGCTACCCTCATGAGCTCTCTGTAACAGTTCTTCATCCTAATTAATGACACAGCCAGTGAGTGATCAATGAACCTACCAGCACCAAGTTGGGAAATACACATATTGTCATCCTCCTTAATTTGCTGTAATAATTCATTACTGAGATCCCACACTCCAGGTTGTCCAGCAAGAAGTCATCCAAGACATTGAATGTGAACGCTGTTTTTGATTCTAAAAATGAGGCCAGAAACAGACCCATTTGAAAGAGCTGTATATCGGCAGCCACAGCCTCTGGGCATGTGCAAAACTTGACAATATTAGGATGGGTAAACCTGCAGATCTCCAGACCTTGACCCGCACCCATACCCGTGTATCCAAGGGTATCAGCAGGTATGGTACCCATGAGGGGTAAACCGATGGGTATACATACAAATGTAGCTACTAGACATGCATAGACTACAAAATAATATCATTGCAGCCCTCATCCAACTCCCGCTCTTCTCCTTCAAGGTTTCACCAACAACAAGGATTGTTTGTCTGCTGAGAAGATCAAGTGCATAGTCAATGAGGCTGAGAAATACAAGGGTATCTTTCTGCTTATCTATGATATCTATAAACTACAGCTGACGACCATGCTGCTCATATTTCGGTCAAGAACAGCCTTGAACCATATGCATACAACCTTTGCAAATCAGCGAGAGGCTTGCTGACAAGTCAAAGCTTGAGAGCTACATTAATGAGATCATCTTCTGGCTTGATGCATCACAAGACTTGGCAAGCATCAAAGAGGAAGTAAGAGGGCAGACATACCCAGGGGTTTACCCATGTGACCCATGCATTTATGGGTATGGGTGTACTGCCGGTACAGATGCAGGTAGAGCACACTGTACCCAAGGGTTTGCCGTGCTAATGCATAAGCTGAGATGAGCTGAGACAACACTACATACACTTGTGGGAAGAACCATTGTTATGTTTTGTGCTTATAGGGAAAGACCTGTATCCACCAGTGGGAGGACCATTGGTATTTTTTACCATCATAGGGAAGGACCATATCAAGAGGGAAAAGACCATTAGTAGTTCCGGGAAAGACCATATTGGGAGGGAAAAGACCATTGGTATTTTTTACTGTCAGAGGGAAAGACCATATTAGGAGGGAAAAGACCACTGGTACTTTTTACTATCATCGGGAAAGACCAGATTGGGGGGGAAGGACCATAGGTACTTTTTAAAATAATCAGGAAAGACCAGACTGGGCGGGGAAGGACCATAGGTACTTTTTAAAATAATTGTGAAAGACCAGATCAGGGGGAAGGACCATAGGTACTTTTTCAAATAATTGGGAAAGACCAATGATACATTGGGACAGACCAAGTATGGACCACATGCACAGATAATTCTAACGAGAAACCCCCCATGGGAAAGAAACCCCGACATCAACAGGAACATTGAGTAGAAACCTCTGCTTACCTAATGAAGACCGCTGTTTGTTTCCGCCGTGTGCACTGGTACTCAATGTTCAACATTTAAAAAATTTACTACGCGCTGCTGGCTTTCTGCCGTCGAATAATACACACATTGCCATTCAAAATACGAGCCTTGCGTGTGATGAAGACTCAACCAACCAGTGACCAACAGAACACATTCAATTCTAATCAAGTTCAACACACTTCAAGTTCCAGTGGCTCATCTACTGCCATCCGTTACCGAATCCAATCACAATTTTGCCGTGTGTGACCCTCCCATCGACAAAGCCCACATTTTCAAGGGGCTCTCTGAGTTGCGCTCATGGTTGACTCAAGGTGAGCCTGGGATGCTATTGGAGTGGCCACTATATTCTCTGAACAGATGCGGCTTCTCACCAATGGCCCTCCTCCACACGGTCTACCTTCAATGGCACCTGTGAGTCGTGCTGACCGCGGGCGCCCTTTCTGCTGAATGACTGGAGGGTTGTGGATAAGAGTGGAATGGGCCTCTTCAGCTTTGATTCTCCTGAGGGAAATATTTGATAAATTTAAATCAATGTACTGACAAAACATACCGCAGCTCATCAAGGTCCTGCGATAGCTCGTCGAGGTCTTCCTTTGTGTGGACGCCATTTATGAGTGGCTTGAGTGCAGCGTGAGTTTTGTGGTATACTTCACATGCACCAATAGTCTGGGTGGGTGGTACAGCGCTTTGCTGTATGGAGGAATCGAGTGGATTGGATTTGTGAGAAGACTTTGTTGTAAGAGATGTTGATCGAAGGGCAGAGTTATTCTGTGGTATGTTTTCTAGAGAAACTGATGACACAGTCTGGATGTCCAAGTTATGATCTTGATACCATCTGCATGAAAGTTTGTCAGAGTCGAGGACTACACTGTTGCACCACGCACCTTGCTCGGACGAGTCCAATATGAAACGATAAGGTTGGCATCCTGGTCAGTGCTTGAAAGTAGTGACGACAAGGAATGCCAAGGTTCATTCCCATGCAGCAGTCACACAGATAACTGTTGTTTTGAAGGATGGTGAGGAAGTGTGTCGTTTTCGTACCATGGTTGATTATCTTCAAGAGATGTTGTATCTCCAATCCTTGTGAACTTATCAGCTGGAGCAACCACTTGGTGGAAATATATGCCTCGTCATTCTTGAAGTTATTGATCATGTGCTGCGGCAACAGGAATCATTGCATGAGTTTTGTTTGACTCTAGTAGAACAAAACACAAACCTGTTCCTCGTTATCACACCATGTATAACCACGTTCACCGCTGTCTGCCTGAATTGCATACTCTGTCTAATGATACAGATAGTATCTGTGTTTCAAATCAATGATTCAAAGCAGATAGTTCGAAGGCACATACCCAAGTTTTTACACCCAATGTCGCTGGACAACCTCCGTTTCATAGAATAGACTCTCCTCCATCTCCTTGTGGCACTTTTGTAGTGCAAATGGACCAGCATGCTGTCATAACTGTGCAAGTGGTCCTGCAAAAAGTATTTCAAGGTTCTGAACATGTTGACGGTGTGATGACTGAAAACTTATTAGGATTTGGCATTTGAATACTATCAAAGTGTCAGGCTCACCTCTCAAACTTTAACCATTTCCTGGATAGTTTGTCCATTTGTTCTTTCATTGAGACTGTTGAATAGCTGAAGTAAGGTCTTTTTTGGTCCTCCGAAAACTTTGTTGATTCGATTCTCAGCCTCAACCTGACCATTCGTTCAAATACCTGCTGTGAAGACATGGCTCACCCAGGCCCAGGCCCAACGTTCTCGGCAGTCGTAGATTTTTTCTAGATATTTCTGAGCCCTGGGGAACTTTGCTGTGATGTTAGTCCATAGCCTCTCGAACTCGGTTGGTGATACTGCTCAATATACCATCCAAAAGTCATGCATAAAGTCCTCCCACTGAGAACCAATAACAATACGAAGGTTTTGTGTGATGTTCCCTGTGAGATGATGAAGACAATACAAGTGACGTGAGAGAGGTATTGTCTGGGATGCTGCAGAGATAAGTGAACCATGTCGATCTGAAAGAAAAACTTCTGGTGGGCACCGCGCAGCCTCCAAATGGCATTGGAAAATCCAACAGTGTGATTCCACATCTTCTGTCGCCTGAAAAGCATACCATGCATTCCGTGAGGCACTGAAATTGTCGATAACGATGCCAATGTTGAGCGGATAAAGGTACTGATTGCGGTTGTACGTGTTATAGTTGAGTGGGACTGAGCCACCAAAGGCCAATGACAACCTGGCTTTCATCCAGCTGAAGTTTATACTGCCAACGTTCACCATCATCAATCCTGCCTTGTAGCACAGCAATGATTGCTGCAATATCACCACCAAGTGCCTGCACATCCTCTCAAGCCTGACGACGTGCATTATTAATCATGTTTGATACTTGTTTAGGCTCGAGGGGGTGGTCTGTGAAACAGTTTGCAAGAATAGTGGATATGTGCTGTCGCTGGAAGCCATTGCTCGTTGCAAACTCGGAGACGACCTGATGCTGTGCTGTGGTTGGTGGTCGGACAATGGTACCCCCAGGAGGGATTTCTCGCGGGTGATTATGGTCCCAGTTGGTAAGAGTAACCTGCCACAATGTCGACCCACAGATGAGATTGAGATTGACATGAGCATTACAACCTGTCTTGATAGTCTTGCCTCTGCGGTGGTCAGAATGATCGATAGCCATGACACGTTTACTTTGTCCTCGGCGCCAACAATGCCCGCGGTTTGCCTCACAAGCATAAATGCAACGTTGGGCCTCTTCAATGCTCTCAAACACTGATCCAACTGCAATGGGATAACCTATGGTGCTGATACTGCGATCTGCAGTTGATGCTTTGACAGGTGGTTTGAACCATTTTGCAAGTGGCTGTCACTTGATTCCTGGATCGTCAGAGTCACTAAGTTCGATGATAGACCCAGATAACTCATTCTCCTTGTTGCTATGGCAACGGCGCTTTCTTGATTCAATGCAGCGAGGATGGGACATGATTATAGGACTATCAGGTGGTGTCTTGACATTATATCTTGGCAATGCACTTGTTGTGACATGGAGTGGTGAAATGAGGTCGATAACCTCAATTTTCATAGTTTGAAGTGGAGTCCATGGTTCTTGCATTGATGGCTCCAAAAATTGAGGAGGAGGAGATCGAAGTACGATGGGATTCACAATACTGTTCCCAGATGTCACGAAGTTGAGATTAGAAGTGGGATTGATGTTATTACTAGACATGTTCAGCAACAATGAGTCCTGAATAAAAAATATCACAACTGTTAGTATGCACGTAATGACTTTTCAAGTTCTCTTACATTTAAGACCATCTGATGAGATAACAAATGTCGAAAAGGGAGGGTAATTACAATTTCGTTCGAAATTAGAGTCTTGAATTTATAGATTGGATGAGAAGCCTGGAGACTAGATGTTAGTAAGTGAGACTCGTATAGGCTGTAGATTACTACCAATGGTATATACAAGTTGAAGTCATTAAAGCCAACGAAGTCTTCCGAGCAATTAGATTGAACCTCATTGTTTAGACATGGGCGAACCCAGTCAAGAAAGACTGTGTCCTAAAGAGTTAAATGAATGTGAGCCTCATGAAGTTTTGTGAATCTGATGAATTGGACTTACTGAAGTTCGTGCTGCTGCATCGTGATAGATAATAATTTCTTGCAGTGCCTTTTTTCGAAATTCTAGCGACGAGACATTATCCCAATACGGAACACTCTCATCAACAAGTGATTCGACAAAATTGTGAGCCACAATGCCACAGCTCCCTGATCCAGAAGACTGTAGTGTGAGTGCTCCCTTCTGGACAGAGCGTGGTGGTGGGTAGTTGCTGAGACCAGTAAGAATCCATGAAAAGATATTAAGAACATCAGAGGCCGGTTCTCATCCCATCGAGTCATTATGAAGAAGTTGTGTAGACTTGTTGTAGAAGTATGCTGCAAAATGATCATTATCCCAGACAATAAAGCCCATAGTCTGGACATCTGAACCACGCAGCCGGTGTAAAGAGTTGATTCTATGTGGGCGCTACAAAAGTGTTACCTTAAGACTCAGAGTGTAAGTGAGATGTTCATCCCTAAGAGACTGCCTATAAAAATGCTCCTTGATATAAAGCAAGGGATATCTTGTTAAGATCGAAGTGAGAGAAGGAAAGTTACCAAGAGTGCACTTGGTGTTCCGAGGATGTGTCCGAAGTACCAAAGTACTCGTCTGAAGTGGTCCGAAGGTGGTCCGACATCTAGAAATGAAGGTCCGAGGTTGCGTGAAGCGTCCGAAGAGCTTCCGATGAACAGCGAATGTTCCGAGAGAAGTACGGCGGGTGTATCAAAGTATAAGACCTCACGAAGTATAACTAAGCAAAGACTATCGGGAGAACTTAGAGACAGCAAGTAGTGAAATGGCAGCGGTCAGGCCAAACAATCGTTCCAAATGAACAAGGATCGATTGCGCGAAGTACGACTATCCGAAAGTGACCCTACTAACTATGACTCGTAGCAGGGAAAGTGAAGTGAAGTGTGAGTAGCTAGCGAGGCAGATTATATCCTACAGCGTGAAAGTCCGGAAACTGCATAGGCGAAACCAGTAGTGAGATAAGACATCCGAAATGTAATAAGACTCAAGGTGAGCCGCTACAGAGATATGCATGTAATAAGGCGCAAGGCATGTTTGTTATGCATATAACCGACGGGCCGACAACATATGTGCCCCTAAACATAATCAATAACAGATAACCAAGTGGAAAATGCACCAGCGAAGTCAAACGGACACAGACAGGACATGGTACGGAGGATCGGAACTGTATACAGGCCTCAGGAATGGACGGACGACCTTTGGATGACTCAGATGAGCGCGCGGAACTCTCAGAAGGTAAATGGAGTGTCGAGGGATATGTGTGTGGAATACCTATGGGATTGGCAGGATACGAGCCCAACGCCGATCCGAGTGCTACACCGGTCTTGTAATGCAGCTATATTTTGACTAAACACCTGTGGCTGCTGAGCATAGAGGTACCTTGCATCATTAAAAAATGATGTTGGAAGAAAAAGAAAGTTGGAACAGCTGAATTTGGATGCTGATGCTAGCCGGAAATACAGCAATTCAGCCATTCCATTGAGGACATCCTCTTCGACCCAGTTCTCGTCCAATAGACACCCAAGTTTCCACAAAGGGAACTCGGTAATATGAAATCCTCGGATGTGCTGTGTAATCGATAATGAAAGGAATTTCATTGCTGCTGTGCGTGAAATTGGAAGGGTTGTTGAGACAAATTTATAGATCTGACGTGCATAGAGTATTTTTGGATGGAAATTATTGATTTCTGTAAAAAGCCGTATCTAGTAGATAATAACAAGGTTAGGCTACAAGCATTTAAAAATCAAGAGTTTTATACCTTTGTGAAGTGATATGTTCATGAAATAGGTTGCCCATTGATTATTGCCTCTATAGACACAGACCGTGCACCCTTACTAAAAACCTCCTCCATTTGTTGGATTATGGGTTGTAGGTCATCCGAGTGAAGGGCAACTTCACTGGGGAGAAGAACAGTAGCTATTGCTGAGCCTGGGACATCAAGATCAAAGCACCAGCGAGAAATGGAGCCAGCTGGAGCAATTTCAGGAAATTCAAGAGACAAAGCATTGTTGAAGGTAATGCTCCGAAAGTAATTCTTAGAGTAAGCTGAGAATGGATTAGGTGTTGAATAAGATTCGAAGGATTCACTGGAACTCATTCACGGTGACCAGACCCAGTGTCAGGCTGCAGTGACTGTACTAGTAAGTGAATCGTTGCAGGTTTGTCATTAAAAATGCAGCCACTATGATAATAATGTGAGAATATACTGAAAATTGGATACCAGGCAAGCAAACTTAGTCAAAACATAAGTCTTATTTCTGAATTATGCAGCAATTCCTAGCTCTATTACTACCCACCAGATAAATGGTGCTTTCGAGCTGATCTACTCACTTGCCCCTTTTAGCAGTACGGTGCTGGCAGTGGGCTCTGGCCGTCAGAAACTCTGCTACAGTATTGAAAGTCAAAAGGGTTTCTGATGACTAAGCAAGTACCTCCAGGTAAGGGGGTTTCTCATTAGAATTATCCCACATGCACTTATGGGAAAGACTATTAATATTTTTGCACTTATAGAGAAAGACCAAGGTATTGTGCATATATTAAATTTATTATGTAACATCTATATGCAATACTATCTCATAGGACATCTTGTAGGGGATGATGGCATAAAATCATCTTCAATGTCATCTAGGTCATCATCAGGGTCTATATCATACCTATACTCATCCACCAATGCAATGTCTTCAATTGCATCCATCAGTTCATCATCTCCAATCTCACCACAATCCGAATCACCCTCATCATCCTCTTCCACAGGTCCTACACTCTGGTCATCCTCGTCCCGAAAAGATGGCTGCGCCTGTTCATTCGGCAATAAGATTGGAGATGTGATCACGAGCTAAAATGGTCAACACCTGGTACCAGTGAAATGCATTGGTGAAGCGACGGCACAGGCTATGCTAATACAAGGTTACATATGCTATGTACGTGGAGGATCAAATGCTAACCATCGATGTCAACTTGTATCCCATTCCATCTAGAAACGTCTCCACTGCATTGCATCACGCAGTATGGTTGGGGGACTGACGAATGAAAAGAAGGCAGACAAACTCTAGAACACGTAAGTCTACTGCGAGTGAGGGAGCAACAGGAGCACATGGGAACAGCCCACGACAAAGGAGCTGGAGAGGGGCAGGAAAACAGGGGCACACAATGATATTAATTTCTGACAAGCCTGTAATGTACATTAGATCAGCCATCGGGGGAGAAAAGAAGGTAGACAACATACTGTCAAAGAACACGCATGTAACCTTGATACTGCATGTCCCACACCCAGCATGACAAGCTACAGTATCTCCGTGTGGCTGTCGTACAATGTTGGCATAGCATAGCATTGAAGTCTCCTGCATGTACAATAGATAGGGCACTATAAGCGATGGAATAACTTCTTCTGACTATCTGCGCCACTGGTTGGTCTTTTTCTGTGAGCTGGTGAGATCACGGACACTGGGATCATTAAAGAAATGGAGGGAGTCGCTAAAAGGATATGTGGGTCCGTCATGATCTTGGGGGGTAACCATCCTAGGTGCGGATGGAAGAGATAAACTTTGCTGAGTGAGATGCTGACGTCCAGGCATAATCAAGACAGGGGGTGGGCCAGGAAGATAGAGGTCTAACTTGCGAGTCTGGCAGGGATGTCGCCATGCCTTGTTCATCCAAGGTTCACAGACTATAGTATTCAGGGGCAGTTCTTCCTGCGTGGCAGATGCCGCTTCCAGAGTAGATACTTTGCGACATCTAGGCTTAGGACGACGGACCGCCATAGCGCAGCACTGTAAGAGTCAATATAACGGGCACCACACACCAACGACATGAAGTCAATTGGAGTAAGTGAGACACCAATGACACAAAGTCACTTGGATGAACTCATGAACGGAAGTCACCAATGACGTGAAGTCAGTTGGAGTAGCTGTGGGGCTTGATTATCAGTGACAGACAGGAGAGATCAATAAAGGTCAAGCATACAACCTGACCTGCATGTTGGATGAAAAGGGAGGGAAAAAAAATGAAGTATAACAAGCGGAAGCGAATGATCAACGGGATAATAATTCAGTATCAGAATGGGAAAATACAGAGGGAAAAAGTTTGCATTGTCCCTTCAGGTTAGCCCGATCAGGCATTGACCACATGTCACAGAGGTTCTCATCATCTCACTCAGGGAGGCACAAACACGGGCAGAGTAAGATAATGGAAGGAAGTGGAGGATGGAGAAGGTAAATATAATAGAAATAAAAGTAAGTTGGGACAAACCGCTCGAGTTGGTGGCCGCAGAGAATGTGAACATATTATGTCCCATGCCTGCACAGAAAAGTCAAGCAGAAGGCTGGAGAAACAAATACATGCACCATGTCACTAAAACGGGACTAGAGGAAACTACGGAAGCATCCGTTTCACCATTACGGCTGAGGGAACATGATATTTGTACACAAACACGGAAGAAAATGGAGTACGCGATGTAGCATTATGAAATCATGATTACAGGGGGAGCGAGTGAGGAACAATGGGAGGCCTACCAAAGTGATCGAAAAATGTCTGAACATAAAACCCAGTCGCAGCGCGAGTGACTTCCCAAAATTTTGTGTCTGTAAAGGTCTCTTGCATGAGCGGCGATGTAAGAAGGGGCGGCACATCATCCCAAGAGCACAGCAGCTGTCGGAAACTTTCAAGGTACAGAAGAACACCAATTAAGGTGTTATTCCACATCCCGTAATTGTCATTGGAAACGGCTCTGACCACATGACAAGGCCAGCCTCACCAGGGAAGATGGCATGCAGCAACTGTTCGCGACCAACTGGATCTTCTGCCCAGCATCCTTTGGCTAAGTGATGATCGAGATCCCTCAATTCATAACGGAATCCAAGCTCAAACAACTCCCAGGTAATCTTTTGGGCAAGGAGCTGGGGAGGGTGGGCAAGACTGGCAACAGGGACCTGTTCACCACAAAATTCTACCATTCCTTCTGGCGCAAATAAATCTCCATGAGAGTCCACCATATCATCTCCGAACAAATCCTTCATCATTCCCTTGCACTTCTCCGCCACAGTAAGAACTTTTTTTTCAGGAGCTTTTCCTTTGGGTGCTGCAGCTTGTGATTGGGCAGAAATCCTGCTACCGAGGAAGTCATGCCATAGTTGAGGGGACGGGTAATTGTGAGGAGGGTTGTGATCAACCCGCACAATCCATATTGGACGACAGGTGAGCCAAGTGGCTATGTATCCCTGAAGGCGCTCCAGCAGCTTGGGACCAAATAGGAGACCTGGTTCGGGGAACCTGTATCCTCGGTCAATGACGTAGGGAGTGCGGACACAAGATGAATCCTTGATGCATCTTTTAAGGGCATCATCCCAATGAAGCATTGACGGCAGGAAGTAGGGGCTCTCAGGATCTTTCCATTTGTCCCTAATGGATTCACCTGACTGGTTGTGGTGCGTGGGTCGAGCATCTTTGACATCTAATATTTAGTAGTTAGTTGTGATACATAAGAAAGAGGGGCGAGTAGTACTTACAGGGCTGGTGTCTGTGCTTCTTGTTATGATGTTTTGGAAGGGCCTTGCCTGCAACAGATGGTTGAGAGGATGGCCCAGCAGTAGAAGAACCAGGTGCAGATAAGCTGCTCGACAAAGGATTTGGCTCAGGGTCTCTGAATGTCGTGCCCCCATAGAGGTGGCGAACATGAAGCTGATGATTGTGGCCGCCTGGGCTGCGATAGATGATTTAGTACAGTCGAACTTTGTTGCCCTCTGCATACATTGAAAGGATGATTTGATCAGGACGGGTGAGTAAAACAGGCTGTTTTACTGTCATATTCGAAGGTATGTATGGTGCAGACATACCAAACAGGGATACCAGCAATGTACAGCTTGTTGCACATGTCGCTGTCGTGCATGAAGGTGCCCATCCACTCTGAGTTGACGATGGCAGTCCTGTCACTGGCAGTGATACGAGGCTGAGCAAGGAGGATCCAGTCCATGAATGAATAAATCTCAAGAAACAGCCATTGGGCATCAGTCACGAACATGAGAAGGTCGCGGAATGTAAAGGGAGTCTTCAACCGTGAGATGCCATGTCGAAGGGACAAGACGCGACTGACAACAGCGTCATTCTTGCCTTGCTGATTAGCTCTCCAATCCTGCACCCGCTTCTTTGCCAATTTGCGAAGAGAATCCAAGCCTTCGACCTTATCCACTGCGAGCGTGCCTACAGGGAATGAGTTGCCTGGGATTGGCTTGAAGTCTTCTTGGGTGGGAGTGAACCAAGCCCAATGTAGCGGATGCGGGGATGGGAATGCCTCCTTTCGAGGAATGCAAGTCGAATTGCAAAAAACATTATTGTAAGCTTGAGGCCACTGAAAGCAATCTATGGTGCCGAAACGACCATCCACACAAGCCTGTACGGTTTCCTCTTCAAAATGGTGGAACACGGGAACGAAGTCCATGTTCGGCGTTGTGATAACCAAATTTCCTTGGACAGCAACAGCGTGGGCATCAAAAGCTTGCAGCCATCCTGTAGTATGTATGCATATTAGTAAGATACAGACATCAGAAATAACCCCTCCTACCATCCTGAAGAGTTGTGTTGCTCTTGAACATCGATAGAGCGGTGGGCATGATGAAAACTGCCAAGTTTAAGTAGCGCATACTTGATGAAAAGTCACAATGCACCTGTTATGCACTCAAATAGATCTGTTAGGCGGAGCCCTAAGAGGGGCATTGTCCGCTAACGTTCGTGACGTAACCGGAAGGATCCAGTATAGCAAGTGAGACTGGCGACGATGAGTCGGCAGCGATCACAGTACGCGCGTGTCACGTGACTTCGTAGACGGATGTCTGAGAAGTCACTCAAAGTAAGGACAGTCTTGTCCGAACGATGAGTGTCGATCGAGGTAGACTTAGTTGCGATGAGCAACTAAGAAAAGATACTAGAGACTGAAGCTTTATGAGGCTTCAGAGAGAAGTATGTTCCAGGGAAGATTGAGTAGATTCAAGTTAGAGAATCTAGTACAGGATGACCGACTACTTATACTAAGTGGAGAGGGTTAAGGGCAAGGCTACCGCACTGTAGGTAAGGGTAAAGGGGAAACAAGAATGGTTTAGGTGCGTTGGCAACAGAGCTGGATTAGTGGTGAATGGTCGAATGTGGAATGAGACCGAGAAACATTGGAACGATCCAACGGTAAGAACACAACGTGTGGGAAACCGCAGTCAGAAGAGATCAAGAAGGGAAAGCCACATGGGTGGCATGAGTCAGACCGAGTCAGAGGTGCGGGACCACATTGGTGGTCGAGTCATAGGAGGAACGTGCATAGAGGCGGGCAATGTGAGGGACAGGAATGGTCCCGAGGATCCGGTCAACAGAAAGTCGGTAAAGGAGGACAAGCCGGTAGATGGTGAGGGTGAGGATGAAGGGAAAATGATAGGGGGGCCATGTGACTGATGTTACTTGTAACAGGATGCTGGCCGCCAAGCATCAGGGTTTTTCTCTGGGTCTGATATCATGAAGGATATCATCAATGCATGACAACTTGACATCAGTCGTATCTTGGACGAGCTCACAACTATTCTCAAGTGCATTTTCTGACAATACTACTGGATATTGCTCACTTTATTATAGGTACAAAGACTTAGAGGCTGTGCAAGCAGAAGGGATATCTTTTAGTTTTCTCCCTCGCTCTACCACTGTCCCAAATGGCACACTTTTGTGCAACGGCAAGTCCGCTAGGGACAGGAACAGAAAAGTCGCACCAATGATCATCAGCGAGAAGTTTGGTATGTTTTATTTTATTTTATTGTGTCGCTAATTTACTGATGCCATGTCTCATTGGTAGCTGAAGCTGGCCATCCACTCAAAACCTCAAACAACAGGTGGTTGGACATGCTCAATACTCTTTATGTTGAGCAGCTTTTCATCCTTAACTGGCTGACCAGTGTACCGCCCCCCGGCCCCGATTTTGATCTCAAAGCGTTGTCAGCGAGCCAGTTGTGTGCACTGGTAGTTCCTTACCTGAGGATGCATCTTGGGGCAATGTACGAGGTTGACTTAGGTCAAGATGATGAGGACAACAATAGTGAGGCAGAAACCATGAAGACAAAGAAGTGTAAGGGTAAATCCAAGAAGTCAAACGACAACAGAAGGACAAAGGGTACAATAGTAGAGCAGCCGGACATTGTGTTGTCCATTAGAGAGTGGTCTGAGTGTATGTTTTTTAGTTGTCTCTTTCATGCACGCACTAATGATACTACAGATGATGTTAAACATTTAGAGTCTCAGTCTCCCTCAATGTATTTGATCCCCCTGGTCATTGACACGAATGGCGAGGTCCTCCGTGAGCTTCAGGACTTGGTCAAGTGTTCCAAGGACTTCCCCCTCCCAGATCAAGCTAGTACCAAGCAGGTAACTGAAGAGCTCCCTTCGTCTGACCAAGAAGCTGTGCACTCGACTCCAGTAGCTTCGCGCCCAACCCAGGTGGCTCCGTGCCCAACCAAAGTAGCTCTGCACCCAACCCAGGTGGCTTCGCGCCCAACTCAAGTAGCTCCACGCCCAACCAAAGTGGCTTCATGCCCAACCCAGGTAGCTCCACACTCCAAAAGTTCAGTGTATTCCATGCGCCTGGTCAGTTGTGGATAGCTGGGGACCTTCAGATGAAGTCTTGCTTCGGGCCACACATGAACAGGCGCAGCCATCTTTTCAGGATAAGGATGACCAGAGTGTAGGACCTGTGGAAGAGGATGACAAGGGTGATTCGGATTGTGGTGAGATTGGAGATGACAGAGTGTAGGACCTGTGGAAGAGGATAACGAGGGTGATTCGGATTGTGGTGAGATTGGAGATAATGAACTGATGGATGCAATTGAAGACATTGCATTGGTGGATGAGTATAGGTATGATATAGACCCTGATGATGACCTAGATGACATTGAAGATGATTTTATGCCATCATCCCCTACAAGATGTCCTACGAGATAGTATTGCATATAGATGTTATATAATAAATTTAATATATGCACAATACCTTGGTCTTTCTCTATAAGTGCAAAAGTATTAATAGTTTTTCCCATAAGTGCATGTGGTTCACACTTGGTCTGTCCCAATGTATCATTGGTCTTTCCCAATTATTTTAAACAGTACCTATGGTCCTTCCCCCTGATCTGGTCTTTCACAATTATTTTAAAAAGTACCTATGGTCCTTCCCCGCCCAGTGTGGTCTTTCCTGATTATTTTAAAAAGTACCTATGGTCCTTCCCCCCTGATCTGGTCTTTCCCGGTTAGTTTAAAACATACTGATGGTCTTTCCTGGTTAGTTTAAAACATACCACTGGTCTTTCCCATTGTGACCTGGTCTTTCCCTATGACAGTGAAAAATACCAGCGGTCTTTCCCGGTTAGTTTAAGACATACCAATGGTCTTTCCTGGTTAGTTTAAAACATACCACTGGTCTTTCCCTATGACAGTAAAAAATACCAGCAGTCTTTCCCAGTTGGTTTAAAACATACCAATGGTCTTTCCCGATGATAGTAAAAAGTACCAGTGGTCTTTTCCCTCCTAATATGGTCTTTCCCTCTGACAGTAAAAATACCAATGGTCTTTTCCCTCCCAATATGGTCTTTCCCGGAACTACTAATGGTCTTTTCCCTCTTGATATGGTCCTTCCCTATGATGGTAAAAAATACCAATGGTCCTCCCACTGGTGGATACAGGTCTTTCCCTATAAGCACAAAACATAACAATGGTTCTTCCCACAAGTGTATGTAGTGTTGTCTCAGCTCATCTCAGCTTATGCATTAGCACGGCAAACCCTTGGGTACAGTGTGCTCTACCTGCATCTGTACCGGCAGTACACCCATACCCATAAATGCATGGGTCACATGGGTAAACCCCTGGGTATGTCTGCCCTCTTACTTCCTCTTTGATGCTTGCCAAGTCTTGTGATGCATCAAGCCAGAAGATGATCTCATTAATGTAGCTCTCAAGCTTTGACTTGTCAGCAAGCCTCTCGCTGATTTGCAAAGGTTGTATGCATATGGTTCAAGGCTGTTCTTGACCGAAATATGAGCAGCATGGTCGTCAGCTGTAGTTTATAGATATCATAGATAAGCAGAAAGATACCCTTGTATTTCTCAGCCTCATTGACTATGCACTTGATCTTCTCAGCAGACAAACAATCCTTGTTGTTGGTGAAACCTTGAAGGAGAAGAGCGGGAGTTGGATGAGGGCTGCAATGATATTATTTTGTAGTCTATGCATGTCTAGTAGCTACATTTGTATGTATACCCATCGGTTTACCCCTCATGGGTACCATACCTGCTGTACCCTCTCAAACCTGCGCCAAGACCTGTACTGCTAATACCCTTGGCTTACACGGTGTTAAAGAGTCTGATTTGTGTGGGCTCTTACAAAGTGTTACCTTCAGAACTCAGTGTGCGAGTGATCTGCTCATCCCCAAGAGACTGCCTATAGAAATACTCCTTGATATAATGCAAGGGATATATTGTTAAGATCAAGGATGAGAGAAAGGAAAGTTACCAAGAACGTGCTCATGTTCCAGGATGCATTCCAAAGTGGTTCGAAGGTGGTCCGACAATCAAGAAATGAAGGTCCAAGGTGCGCGAAGTGTCCGAAGAGCTTCCGATGAACAGCGAATGTTCCGAGAGAAGTACGGCGGGTGTATCAAAGTATAAGACCTCCCGAAGTATAACTAAGCAAAGACTATCGGGAGAACTTAGAGACAGCGAAGAGCGAAATGGCAGCGGTCAGGCCAAAACAATCATTCCGAATGAACAAAGATCGATTGCGCGAAGTACGACTATCCGAAAGTGACTCTACTAACTATGACTTGTAGCAGGGAAAGTGAAGTGAAGTGCGAGTATCTAGCGAGGCAGATTATATCCTATAGCATGAAAGTCCGGAAACTGCGTAGGCGAAACCAGTAGTGAGATAAGACATCCAAAATGTAATAAGACTCGAGGCGAGCCGCTACAGAGATATGCATGTAATAAGGTGCAAGGTGTGTTGTTATACGTGTAACCAATGGGCCGACAACATATGTGCCCTAAACATAATCAATAACAGATAACCAAGTGAAAAACGCACCAGCAAAGTCAAACGGATACGGACGGGACATGGTACGGAGGATCGGAACTGTATACAGGCCTCAGAATTGGACGGACGACCTTCGGAC